>NW_019238725.1:26420-33442 GCF_002742605.1 Olea europaea var. sylvestris | reverse complement strand
CACAGAACTTCCGCGTCCATGCAAACCAAAAACACACACTCGACGTGAATGGAATTTTAATTTTAATTCACATTCCAATTTTATCCTCATCTTCTATCCATAATTCCCTTTTCCATTCTCCAAAACTTTGCTTTTAAATCAAACTTTCTTTTTCTCTCTCTATTTACTCTGTGATTCATTCATTACCATCTAATTTTGTTTCCCAATTCTCTCTCTAAACCTTTAGTTTATTTACAGATATACACATATCATACGCGTATTTATTTGTTAAGCGAAGGTATGGAAGCAGTATCGACGGTACCGGCGTCGCTGTATGTGGGGGACCTGCACCAGGATGTGACGGATGCGCAGTTGTTTGATGCATTTTCTGAGTTTAAGAGTCTGGCGTCTGTACGCGTCTGCCGTGATTCCTCCACCGGCCGCTCTCTGTGTTATGGCTACGTCAACTTCATTTCCCCACAAGACGGTACTATTTTGTCTACATGCATTCGAATTATATTTATCTATGACAGTACATGCGTGAGTCAAATTGTCTGTGGGAGTGGATCGGAGTGTTTTTGTGTTCTGACTGATTTTTGCGATTGAATTTTCCTTGAATTCGTTGATTTTAATTCGTTCCATGGGATTTCCACCCCCCCATGGATTAGTCGTTTACATAAAAATTAAATAGATAAATTAATAAATGTTTTAATTCAGGAATATTACAAATGGCCACACCTATGCACTTTGATGCATGCACTTCTTTTGCAGGCTTTCATGGGTACATGAGACCATTTCGGAAATCTAGTTCCCAATTTACTGATGAATTGCTTCAACTTGTTTGTCAAGTTGAAAATTAAGACTAATTTGTTGATTTCCCCCTTTTTAACGGTTGCGAAAAAAGGCCTTTTGTAATTGATTTCTTTTATACGTGGAAAGAGACAGTTCTTCAATTTATTATTTACTCAAAATCATGATGCGTCTATGAGATTTGCGGGCATGCATTATCTTCTGTGTGAGAACATACCGAGTGGGTCATCCCATCTATACTGGATTGAACCAAGGTTTGAATTTTAGCCACTACTCGATAGCCATTATTGTGTAAAATTGAAGTTTTGATTGTGACTTTTTGGAGATTACGTGATTAAAAAGTGGGAAAAAAGTTTGGGTATACGTGCAAAATATTTAATGGTCCAAACGTTTAGTTAATACTTTTTCACGGGTTTGCATTTAATGTATTTGATCAAATCAATTTACAGTTGGACTCACTGAGGGAGGAGATGATGCATAATATTGCCAAGCAAATATGCCTTTGGCAATTCAGTCTGTTATTATGTCTTTTGTACTATTTACCATTTAGATTGGAGGGAGAATGACATCTAGTCTAATACTTATCATAATGGTAGCCGGTTAGGCTTTTCTGTGAGGCTGGTAATTTTGCGGTGCCTTGAATTTGATTCACCTGTTTAACATCGAGTATGGTATGGTCTTTTCCAATCAGAGTTGCCATACAGATTTTTCCCATTTTCTTTTTGTAGCTCTCCGTGCTATTGAGGTGAAAAATCATTCTAGATTGAAAGGGAAAGTGATAAGGGTTATGTGGTCGCATCGTGATTCAGATGCAAGGAGAAGCGGGATTGGGAATGTGTTTGTCAAGGTATATCACTGTTCTAATGCAGAAATATTTTTGGCTTGTTGATAATTATTTTTAATTTTTTCGTGATTCACTTATTTGAAAATATTGAACTGGTTCCGGGCTTTGCCTGCAGAATTTAAGTGACTCTATTGATAGTGTGAAAGTTCAAGAAATGTTTCAGAAGTTTGGTAATGTGCTGTCTTGTAAAGTTGTCACATCTGATGATGGGAAAAACAAAGGATATGGCTTTGTCCAGTTTGAGTCCGAAACCTCAGCAAATGCTGCCATTGAGAACCTTAACGGTTACACTGTTGGAGACAAACAAATGTAAGCTTTATTCGCCATAACTATAAACTCCTGCATGGTGCTCATATATGATATATTTTTTTTTTTTTTGGGGCGGGGGGCGGGGTGGGTAATGTGCGAGATGATTTTGTTATCACCGATAACTGTTTTGCTCCATAATCCAACAACATTATACTTGCACAGTTATGTCGGCAAGTTTGTGAAGAAGAGCGACAGGGCTGTAACCAATCCTGAAGCCAAATACACAAATCTGTACATGAAGAATTTGGATCCAGATGTCACTGAAGACCTCCTTATGGAGAAGTTCTCTGAATATGGAAAAATTATAAGCTTAGCCATCTTAAAAGATGAGAATGGAGCATCAAGAGGCTTTGGATTTGTCAACTTCGAGAATCCAGGCAATGCCAAATGTGCATTGGAAGCTTTCCATGGAACACAACTTGGTATAGTCATGAGATTCTAATGAGGTTTATTGTCTGATAAAGTAGTCACTTGTCACAAATGCTGCTATTTGAAACTCTTTTCTTATCATGTTGTGTGTGTTGAGTAGGCTCAAAGGTTCTATATGTGGCCCGGGCACAAAAGAAAACAGAACGTGAAGAAATGCTACGGCGTCAGTTTGAGGAGAAAAGGAGGGAGAAAATCTTGAAATACCAGGTTCTCAGGAATCATTTCCTTGGTTAACGGCTTGTAAATTTATTTTTTTTTTACTTTATTTTTTTTTTTTAATTTTAAAAATACCATCTGCATGTTTATAATTTTCTTTCAACCTTCTGATTTCAGGCTTCAAATGTGTATGTGAAGAACATTGACGATGATATAACTGATGATGAGCTGCGGGAATACTTTAGTCAGTGTGGTACAATTACTTCTGTGAAGCTTATGCTAGATGAAAAAGGAATGAATAAGGGGTTTGGATTTGTTTGTTTCTCCACACCCGAGGAGGCAATTAAAGCTGTGAACACTTTTCATGGTGAGGATGTTTATGCAGGAGTCCAGATTGAATGGAATATAATTCTAGCAAGGCATCTAAAGATATGCATGTGACTATGTACATAAGTTTTGGTTCCAGAGATTCATCCATACCTGCATGCATATTTTGTTTCTTCTGCTTGATTTATATATAGACTAAACAGACAATTATACTATAATATGATATTTTCCTCATCATGATGCAAATATGCAATTGTTGTTCCATAAGGAACCAACGATGGATGATCTCATTACAGAGCAATCTAATAGCAGTGATGACATTTCAGAGTTGGTTTGCTTATGCAGCTATTGTGAATGTGCATCGCACCTGTATGTGCAATTTATGTTGCTTAAATGTTATTATTGAGAGACTTTAAAGTGTTGATATTTTACTTTTTATAATCTAAGGTACAAGATTTTTTCTTTATTTTCTTCTTCTTCTTCTTCTTCTTCTTCAAATTATTATTATTTTTTTGTTTTTGTTTTTTTTGTTTTTTTTGTTTTTGTTTTAAATATACCCCTTTTCTTACATTTAAATATCTGGAAGAGTGTGAGTAGCCTTAGGAGCCTAGTTATTCATTATTGTCTTGGATGCATAATAGATTCTCTTTGTTTGAACAATAAAGGTTTGCACTTCAATGTGTGAGACTGTTTATTTGATGGTAGAGGCTCAAAACTGAAGCCTCAGTCATATTCCCATTGGTCACTCTCCTCTCGACTGCAATTTGTGGATAGTCTCTTATAAATATGATAGCCTCAAATTTAGGATCTGGTTTGTGTTAGGTAGTTTGAAGATACATAAATTGATCTCTTGGACTAAAATTGTCAATAGATACCATGGGAAATTCTAATACTTCTACTGATTTCTTCGAACACCTGAGGCTATTTGGTCCGAAATTTTGAAGTTTCTGCTTGGTGCACGTGGGTACGAAGGTTTTGAGGCTGACGTTTTATTCTCCATGATATGCTTGCTCTTATATTTTCTTGAACCCTATTTAAAAGTGGGTCGCATTAGGTGGAAAGCTAGTTGAAAAATCATTTGTTTAGAAACTGCAAATGTCTTCTTAGAAACTTGCCTTTTATTCTCCTTTTTTCTTCACATGCTGGATAGTAGTTTGTCATTTTCCCAGTCTCAGCAAATACCATTGGGAAATCTCCTATGTCTATGTTGCCTACAATTGACGTTGAACCTTGTGGCCACAATCACTTTCTTATTAGTTTGCTGCAGTAGGATTCTTGACTTCATTTAGTATTCTAGTGCTAAAAATTCGTACTTGAATCAGTTATGCATCATGATGCTGAAGTCTTGTCCATGGATGTTTACAGGTTTCATGTTGCGTAGGAAGCCATTGTATGCAGCTATTGCTCAGAGGAAAGAAGAAAGACAAGCTCAGCTACAGCTACAATATGCACACCGTATAGCAGGGTTGGTAGGACCTTCGGCTGTTATTCCTGGTGGATATCCCACTCTTTACTACCCATCTCCCGGTATTGTTACACAAGTTCCAGCACAACCTGATTTGACGTATCAGCATCTTGGGATGAGGCCAGGGGCAGGATGGAGGGCAAATGGCTTTCCAGATCCTTCCAGACCGGCTTTTCAACCATCTCCAGTTCCTGTGGTTAGTTCTAGTAAGATCTGTTTTTAGCACTTGAGTCTTATAAACTGCTGTTCCCATGAATGCTAGTCATCTGTTATTGTCTGCACGGTCTCAAGATGGTAAATTTATTCCTTTTTCCTCATTTTTACAGATTCATAATAATCCAAGACCCAGTAGACAAAACAGGGGTAGGATGAATGGTCATGTGCTACCACAGGGAGGTGGTCCCACATATCCATCACATTTGCAACAACCAAGTCAATCTATAATATTATCAAAAGATTCAAGCAAGCGCCAGGTTTATTCACACTTTTATTTTGACTTATATTCCGTGTATCTCCAGAGTTTTTATCACTGATACTATGACTTTATATGCTACTAATTGATCTTTCCATGTATTGTTCCTTGATTATAATTGGGGAAAATACATTCTATAATTAATTACTTTATACCAATCTTCCATCTCTGTTCTTTTCCCTGCTAGGCCTGTCATTTTTCTTTTCTTTTTGTTGATAAGAAGGCAGTTGCACGGGGAAAAAAAAAAAATCCACTCCACTTCTAAGATTTCCACATTAGGCATCTTGGATGCCCAGTCTAGAAATTTGTATGGAGTTTGTTTACATATAACGAGGGCTAATATTTCCTGGAAGAAAATGACGACTACCTTTATGTAATGTGTGTTGCTGCTAAAGTTCTCTTGAACTTCAGTAAGAACAAGAATCGCAAATATTTCATCATTGCTTTATTATGTTAAGGGAGACGGCATTAAGCTCATTAGATTATGCAGACATCTTCCTATATTGTTCAAATTTTAGGGAACTGGCAATTTATTCTTACTCTCACTATCCTATCTTTAAACCGTTTTCCAAAGTAAACTAGCTAGCCTAGAACTAATTCTGTTTGGATGAAAAAGTGTTTACAAAATACCTGCTTATTTTGTGAATTATGTCCCACTTCTAAAAATTTCAATAAAGATACTGTTGTTACTTTGATGTTTTATGTATTGTTCAAGTCATACGTTCCTAAGCTAGAAAACGTACTGTTTGTGCAATTTATACTAGTATAAAAAAATGTATAAGCTTTTTCAGCATGCTGGGCATGTCAAATATGTGCCAAATGGGCGTTCAAGCGAGACGAGCAAACGATCTCCTGTTCCCATCGCTAATGGATCTGGTGCTGAGGGATCAGAAATGTTAAGTAGCCAGCTAGCTGCAGCTCCTCCAGAGCAGCAGAAACAGATGCTTGGGGAGCGTCTGTATCCTCTTGTCAGTCAACATAAGGTAAATCTTCTCTCCATAATATTCCTTTAGTTTTCTACTGCTATATCTGGATGCATGGATTTTGTATAGTTTTTTGTTCCTTTTGTTTGATTCAATATATGTATGTATGTATGTACTATGATGCTCAAACTCTTCAAAAATCGAGAAGTATCCCTGTTGAGAAGTTATAATACGGATACTGATAGGGATATGGATCGGCAGTCAACATAAGGTAAATCTTCTCTCCATAATATTCCTTTAGTTTTCTACTGCTATATCTGGATGCATGGATTTTGTATAGTTTTTTGTTCCTTTTGTTTGATTCAATATATGTATGTATGTATGTACTATGATGCTCAAACTCTTCAAAAATCGAGAAGTATCCCTGTCGAGAAGTTATAATACGGATACTGATAGGGATATGGATCGGATCCTTCATTTTTCATTCAGACACTATAGCACTCTGGATTCGCAAAAAGATGAACATGGATACTGGTTTTGCACTCTCTGTTTGAGTCCATGTCTGTAGCAGGGTGCAGTGTTATTTATGCTTCTAGATTTATGGTTTTAGATTTGTAGAAAGAAGAATTGACGGAAGGGTAGAAAGAAGATAACAGGGGAGGGGAAGACGAGAGGACTTGGGAAGATAATTGGAGAAAATCTTCAGTAGGGCGCATCGGCATTGGGCAGTCGCACCATACAATGCCAATCGCACCACGTAGACGGTGCGACCGCCCTACTAAAGATTTTCTTAGATAATTGGGTTGGATCTCTAACCCAATTCAATGTGGGTTGTGGACCTAATTTTTATAGTGTTATATGGACCTTGTAAAGTCCAAAGTTAATAATTTATAATTTTTTTATTAGGATAAATTGTATGGTCAAACCCATTTAATTTGAGTTTATTTTTGTATTAAATTTTTTATTTCTCATATTTTATCCTTTTCAACTTTTTATTTTGTAATTAAAACATTACAAATACAGAATTATTAATTATAAAGCCAGAAATACTTATATTACAATAAAATAAAATAATTGTTCTGTCATTTTAAAAAAAAAAAAATAATAAATTTGTAAGACGCATTCTCGTACCCGTATTAAAAATTCAGATCATTTTTTACTGTATTCCCGTATCTTAATTTTTAAAACGAGAAGAATCTGACTTTTAAATGTGTATCCATATCCGACACTTGCACCTGAGTCTCATATGTATATATATATATGTATATATATATATATATATGTATATATATATATATATATATATAT
>NW_019238725.1:24041-26413 GCF_002742605.1 Olea europaea var. sylvestris | reverse complement strand
ATTTTTATATATATATATATATATATATATATATATATATATATATATATATATATATATATGTATGTATGTATATATATATATATATATGTATGTATGTATATATATATATATATATATTGATGTAGGATGCAAGGGGAAGAATTGTAGAAGGCAAAAGCAGAGAGGAGGAGAAAGAAGGGGGAAAAGAGATAAGAAGAGGATGAGAAATTCAATTTATTTCATGTTTAAAAGTTGTCCGAATTATATTGCACAAGCTCCTTTATATAGGATTTTAAAAGACCCTATTCTAAGTAGGAAATATATAATAAAAGCAACTAAATTAAACTTAATTATGTTTCCTGAAATATGAATTAAAATTGAAAATTAAATATAATAATATTAATCTAATATTCCATCATTTCTCCCCGATTGAGAGAACTTGACTCTGGCGACTTAGAGTGCAACTTCTCAACCAAGGAGGACAATCTTTCTTCCTGATCAGATAACAGAAGCAATTAGGTGATGACAACTAAAACTAAATATCAATCCCCAATATTTGAATAGACCAACGTGGACGATCCTTCTTTTTAACCAAATATCGATGAAGAACCCCAGTAAGCAACAATATGTGCAACTCATACACAAAATGTACCATGGATTCCACATGGGAAGCATGATGTACTAAAACGATAGACTAATCTATAGAAATAAAGGAATGCAACACTGGTGGCTCGAACGTGCCTCGATAAGGAAATAGTTTTGCTATATTGAAAATAAAACCCTCATTTAAGTGCAATTGCCCATAAAATAGATTATGTTTAAGTAGGAAATTCAATCTTTTCTAAAAGTAATTGAATGAACAATGACATTGGACAATGTGGTAACTGAGGAAGCATTATAGAGTGAAGGTAAAATCATATCAAAGTCAACGTTAGAATCTTGCAACGGATTAGACAAGATCAATTTCGACACGTAATTGAGAATATGATGATTGTTTGACTGAGATGGTAACACTATAGAAAATTCTTTATCCTCGCTATCAGAATAATCAATTGGCTCAACAATGACAACTTCATTATCCTTCTCAAGAGGAATACAATTAAACCCAAGAGGTGATTGTTTGGATTGGGATGATATACCTAGCTTATGACATGGTTGGCAAAGATGAAAAGATATGTTCCATAATTTGGCTTGTTGGTAAGCCTGGTCTAAGGATTGGGATGTAGGAATATCATTAGGCAAAATTTTAATATTCAAACCATTAATAAATCTAGATACGGTAATGTGGGGAGCCTCATAATTATAACAATTGTTCAATTACTCTTCGAAATGGGTTAGATACTCACTAACAGTGGAAGTACCTTGCTTACAGTGCAAAAAGAATTGACTGAACAATTGAGTTCGATAATACATAGGAGCATATTTTTTACCTAGGATTCATTTCATTTCATCCCACAAAGTGACAGTGCATTGATTTAGATAGTTACGCAAATACGATCTCCAACAAGTCATAGTAGAACCGAATAATGACATATTAGCATGATAAATTTTTCGTGAGTCGCTCAAATTGCGATAGGCAAAGAATATTTCAAGAATATCGAGCCAATCAAGAAATGAGTCATGTCCAAAAAGACCATTAAGGCCCCAGGGTTGTGATGTAATGTGTGGAGAAGAATAATGAACGGTGTAATTATAGTGCCCAGATGAAGGATTATTGTACTGAAAAGGAGACATAAAACACACACTATTATGAGACAGAGTTGGGGATGTGTTGTAGGTGTTAAAAGGTATGATATGACATTTTTTTTCTTAAATTGGAAATATGATGTTTAACCAACCAAAAACACCAAAATAAAAAGTAAAGCTTTCAACGTGCAAAATTAATATACCTCATGAGATTCAAGACCAACCATAGTTGGTACACAGTGTAAATCAGGCCCAATTCAAACGAATCTCACAAATGGATAGCCAGAGGAGACCAAATGCTTTACCTGTTTTAATACACGGCAAAAGAAATAGACGCACTGCTGGCTAACATAATCTTATAACGAAACTAGTGTGCTAAGAAACCACCTGTCAACTCCAAAACAGGAAACAACACTAACTTAAAGGGAACAAAACGGGAGCAGACTCCTTTTTGCTGGCCGAATTATTTTTCATACGTTTGCTGCTGACTGTTTTTCCTTTTCCTTTTTCTTTTTTTTTTTCTGTTACAAATCAAGGTTGAATTTTGGGTGGTGGGAGCTGTTAGCGGAGATTGGATTTTGGCCAAAGGAAACGGATTGAGCTCTAATACCAAATTGACGAAGGATGCAAGGGGAAGAATTATAGAAGGGAAAAGGGGAGAGGAGGAGAAAGGAGGGGGAAAAGATAAGAAGAGGAGGAGAAAT
>NW_019238725.1:0-23476 GCF_002742605.1 Olea europaea var. sylvestris | reverse complement strand
TATTTGGATTGATCGAGTCCGAGTAAAATTCAATCTTACACTGGTAGGATAGAGAAGTGTATTCATGTTCTACTGACTTTTAAGTTTGGTATAAAGGAGTAGTAGTAAATTCTTTTAGATTGAATGCCTTGCCCGTATTGGGTCTCTTTCATTAAATAGCAATATTACATACATATTAAATATGGAATTTATAATTACAATATTTTACGGTTAATCGTATATGTATAATTATGGTATAATAATATTTGGTTGCCAAGCGTAATCATTTTCAATCTCCATTGACATTCCCCTTCAAATTAATGCTGGACGATCAAGAAGCATCAATTTGCTGACAAGGAATTGACATCGTCGTCTCGTCATCGTCTTAGTGAACACATCAGCAATTTGAACATCAGTAGTGATGTGTGGAAGGGAAATGATGCAACCATCATAAGCCTCACGGATCGAGTGACAATCCACTTCAACGTGTTTAGTGCGCTCATGAAACACATGAATAACAGCAATTTGAATGTCACTAGTGTTATCAGCATCATAGTCATTAAAATTGGCCCGGCCCGGATGGTCGGCCCTGTAAATCGGTGACCCGAGCCAGCTTATTTTATATAAATGCAAGTGGCCCGGTCAAAATTCGAATTTGACCGGGCAAATAGGTGATTTTTGAATAATTTTCGTGCTGGTTCAGTCCAGTTCGACCCGATTGATTTTTAAACTAAATTTCAAAACTCTTTTATATTGAAATTGTATGTACCAAAGATTTGAACCCTTGACCTCAAAGTAAATAGAAGACAATCTTACTACTAGTGTAAACAATACTTTATTGTCTTTTGTTTAATAAATTATATCTGACCTATGAATAATTTGCTACTTTCAAAAACTTTTTTTAAAGAAACTAGTCCAACATTTACTTTCACTTTGTAATTTCAAATAATTATTTTATATACTTATTTTGTTTGAAAAAAATTAATTTTAACTAAGATAAATTAAATAGATAATACACAATTTTTGTCAATAACTAATAAATAATTTGTAAATCACAAAAAGGAAAAAATATATATTTTTTGATATAATATACAAAATTATAAAATCAAAATTTAGCCATTATCATCGATAAATGAGTTCAAAAAATCATTAATTTGAATGTGTAGAAAAATTAGTGAGAAAGAACTTGAAAACTCTAATTTTGTCTCAAACAAAAAAGAAAAAGAAATTATACTTTAAAAATTATTAAATTATTTTTAAGTAATGACCCACCGGTCCGACCACCGGTTCATCGGTCCAACCAGTAACCCAATGATCCAGTATCTTGATCGGGTCGATGTCCGACTAGTACGAGTCGGGTCTGATAACTATGATCAGCATGAAGAGGAGTAGGTTCAAGCGGATGGCACCCAAGCTCTACTAGAAGATCTCGTAGCCAAACAATTTCAGAACAGGCAGAAGACATGGCACGATACTCAGATTCAGTAGAAGATTTAGAGACACGATCATGTTTCTTACTTTGCAAAGAAATAAGTGCATCTCCAAGAAACATACACCAACCTGTAATAGAGTGATGAGTATCCGCACAATCGTCCCAATCTGCATCACTATATACTACCAAATTTAGGGAAGAATTGATAGGAAAGAAAAGTCCCCTATCAGGTGTACCCAATAAATATCGAATAATGTGACGTACCGCAGCCAAGTGGAGATGTCGTGGAGCATGCATAATTTGAGATGCTTGTACGGAAAAAGAAATATTAGGCCGAGTAATAGTAAGATAATTCAAATTATCCACTAGTTGACGATACATAGAGGGATCATGAAGAAGATCACTTTCTTCCTTACGATACTTCACATTCACCTCCAAAGAAGTATCAACTGAGTGACCATCTTGAAGTCTAGCTAAATTAATCAACTCTTTTGTATACTTGCGCTGGAGTAAATAAAGTTCAGCTGGACTTGAAAGACTTGAAAGCATCTCAAGACCTAAGAAAAACTGTAAGGAACCCAAATCCTTCATATGAAAAGAATCCTTCAATCGGTTTTGAAGATGAGATATCAATCCAGAGTCAGTTCCGGTAATAACAATGTCATCCACATAGACCAGAAGAAGCACAATACCCGCACTAGTGTTAGAGATGAAGAGAGATGAATCATATTTGCTCTAGGTAAAAGAGAAACCCAAAAGAGTAGAGCGAAACTTGTCAAACCAAGCACGAGGAGCCTGCTTCAATCCATACAATGAGTGTTTAAGCTTACACACATCATAAGATGGAAATGAAAAGAGGCTCGCAGGAGGTACCATATAAATTTCTTCTTTAAGGTCGCCATGTAAGAAAGTATTATTGACATCCATCTGTTGCAAAGACCTTTTCTTGGAGACAGCTATAGCTAGTACAGTTCGAATCGTTGTCATTTTAGCAACCGGAGCAAAGGTCTCCTCATAGTCTACGCCATATTCTTGACGATTTCCAAGAGCCACCAATTGAACTTTATAACGTTCAATCGATCCATCAGAGCGGAACTTAATAGAGTAAACCCATTTACATCCAATAGGTCTAATCCCAGGAGGACAAGGAACAATATTTCATTTGTTATTCTCTTGAAGAGACTGAAGTTTGTCTTGCATAACTTTCTCCCAACATGGCTAGGTAACAGCCCGAGAATAAGAAGTAGGAATTGTGATATGAGATAAAGTTATTTAGTAACCATACCAATTTGGGGGCCGACTACTGCAACTGGATCGTCGAAGGACAGTAGAGTCTGGAAAGGGATCAGGGTCGGGAAGGGACAATGAGTCTGGGGGCCGTCGTCTCTGATATACCATGCCTGGTTTAAAACGTTCAGTGGAGTAAGAGTTATCCTCAAAGTTCATGACTGGAGCTGAAGCAGAAGAGTCCACAACACTTTGCTGGAAGTAATACTAATCCTCAAAAAAAAAAAAAAAAAAACATTTCGAGATATATGGAGCGACCCGCATCACCATCATAACAAACAAAACCCTTCTGAGCAATACTATAACCTATAAAAGCACATCGTACAGATTGAACACTGAGCTTATGACGTTCATGAGGAGGCAAATGAACAAAGCAAACACACCCAAAAGTATGTAACATGTCATAACTAGGATGTTTACCGTACAGAAGAAAATGAGGCGAGTCAAAGTTCAAATGCTGAGCAGGAAGTCGATTAATTAGGTGTAAAGTTGTGGAGAGGGCTTTGATCCAAAGTCTATACGGGACTGAAGATTCCAAAAGAAACACTCGAACAACATCTAGCAAGTGACGATTCTTTCTTTCAGTTACCCCATTTTGCTGAGGAGTATATGGACAAGAGCGTTGGGAGAGAATACCTTTTTGTTACAAGAAAGTCTAACAATCATGAGATATATATTTTCCTCCATTGTCGGACCTTAGAATCTGATTGCTAGTAGAGAATTGTGTCTCAATGTAGGTTACGAATGTCCTACGAATGGTGCTGAACTCACTTTTAGAACGAAGAAAATATATAAAGGTCACAAAATATTTATACTGTGTATGTGAGGTGACAGGTGTTGTACCCCAAATGTCACCATGAATAATTTTAAAGCATTTATCAGCACGACTGCCATGAGTGGGAAACGAAAGAGTATTACTTTTCCCAAGCTTACAAGTATCACAATCAAACTTCAGATTTGAGGATTGAAACTAAGCTTTATTACCTAAAAAGCCATATTTCAATAAATGAGACAAAATTAAAGTGTTTGGATGTCCTAATCTTTTATGCCAAATTTCATGATTTTGTCCAACATTAAGACTAGCTAAAGACAGAGTAGTAGGAATACTAAACTGTAATAGAAACAGTCTTTCGACTTTAGGCCCTCCGTGATCACCTTTCCTGATCCCTGATCCTGCACAATACAACCAGCAAGAGAGAAACACACATCACAGTTATTATCAACTAATTGACCAACTGAAAGCAAGTTTGTAGATGAACCCCAAGACACAAAAACATTATCAAAAGAAGGTCCAATATTGCCAACAACAATAATAGGAAGGGTCCTACCATTAGCAATCTGAATATGCTGAGTGCCAGTATATCATCAAATGTTATTTAAGGAAGTAGAACTACCTGTCATATGGTTTGACGCCCTTGAATCAACAAACCAAGGAAAAGAAATAGATTGATCCTTACCTTGTAACCCTAAGGCAGAGAAGGCAGAAACAATCATCTGCTGAGCCATTTCGGTGAAAGGATAGGTCGGTTGGTGCTAGCCGATGAGGGTGTTAGCGTAGTATCTCGAACATTGGCTTGAAATGCATTAGCTCTTCGATTTGGAGGACGTGGTTGACAATCTTTGATGATATGCCATAATTGTTTACAATAATTGCAGACTTTCTGAGGACAATTATGATCAAAATGATCATATCCTTTGCGGTGGAAACACTGAAGTTTACCCTTTCCCCATCCTTGTGCAGCATAAGCAATGTTAACCACCTCAGATGAGGAGAATTTTGCTCCAATATTAGCTTGGGTAGCAAACCGTTACTCCTCGCGCAAAGGTTCACCCAAACATATGTCCAATGAAAGAACTAGTTTACAATTCAATAAACCCGTTCGAACCACTTCAAATTCATGTCGTAATTTCATAAGAAACTGAACCTGTTTACTAACCTCTTGAACCTCTTATAATGTTGATAAGGCCATCGCAGGGACCTTAGCATAAATTATGCTAGAATACTCACTCCACAAATTCAGAAAATGAGTATAATATTGCTCAATAGTAAGATTACCTCGAGTGTAGTTGGCAATCTCTTATTCCAATTGAAATCGTTGTGCGTTGCTGTCTTAATAATAATTGCGCTTTAAGTATTCCCACATCTCCTTAGCAGTGGTGAAGAAGCATAAATGATTCACCATGTGTGCCTCTATAGATCCCAAATCCAAGAAATAATACAAGCGTCCTGGGTTCCCATGCACTAAGATCCTTTGCATTTTCGAACGGTTTAGAGGTTCCATCAATATGACCCCAAAGTTCTTTCGTTTTCAAAAGCATCTTGAATTGGAATTCCCATATCGAATAATTCTTTCGAGTAAACTTAACACAGAATGCTTCAATTGACATGATGTTATATTGAAAATAGATCACTCACAACAAATTAACTAAAATTATAACCAATGGTCAAGCCAAAAAAATAAATTCCACAGAGAAATAGACCACAACCCACAATGCAAGCCAAATTCAATTAACAAGTCTGGCCAAATAACCAGTCAACCCAATCTCTCTAGGCCCAAATAAAGCTCACAGATCCACGGTTATGGCTCACAGTCCAGAAATCAATCACCGTTTACCTTTACCACTGAATCGATCACCGTCCAAAACCACACCAAGGAGAGCACAATCACCAGCGTAGTTCCCAATCGCTACACCACACCCAAGCCCAATCAATCACCAACGTAGTCCACACTTATTGCACCACCACGAATGCTGCACTTCCACGACCGTCGCTTCGAGTTACTGATGTTGCGAGCACACCTAAGCCCAATCAGTTGCCGAAGCAGTCCACACTCATTCCACGCTCACTGCACTGCCAATTGATGCACCAAAGAGTTGACTGTATAACCATCGACCAGCATAAGGGATTCAGTCTGAATATCACATGGTTAGCTCTGATACCATGTAAATTCTTTTAGATTGAATGCCTTGCCTGTATTGCCGTATTGGGTCTCTTCCATTAAATAACAATATTACATACATCTTAAATATGGAAATTATAATTACAATATTTTATAATCAATCATATATGTATAATTATGGTATAATAATATTTGGTTGCTAAGCGTAATCGTTTTCAATCTCCATTGACAATGGAGAAATATGCATGTTCTTGTCTGAGGGTGTAACATGCTAATATTCATATGTTGTTATTATAGAAATTCTGTAATGACTTACCTTAAAAGATGTGGAATAACTATAATAAACAATAAAGTAAGGCTCTAATCTTATCATTCCACCATCAACCTCAAGACCTTGCCTACTGGTCATAAAAGTGATGCCCTTCTACTTGGCGACATAATTATCAATGGCAAAGATCGTAGATGAGATTTATATTTCTATAATCAGTGTATATATGTGTTATAATTATTTACCTAAACTAGATTAACATATAAATTGTAAATTGCTAGAAATTAGCCAAGAAATTAGACAATGATTGGTAATGCAATTCTTATTTAATGGAAAGAATCCTCATGAAGAGGCCATTCAGCCTTTCACACAAAGATTGTCATGGTATCAGAGCTTACCTCTCAATCCCATAGTTGAATCTTCGGGTTTCTTCGATTCTGCTTCTTTATGCAGCAAGGATTATTTAGGGTTGATCAATTTATGGTCTACTTCTTTGATTTGAGATTCTGGGTCAACCAATTTTTATTGGTTGACATCTTCGCGTAAGATTTCGGGTCTTACCAATTTTTGGTCGAGAGTTTGTGTTGCTCTTCTGGTCAACAGCTTTGCATTTTCAATTGGAAGGAAGGAAGCCATTCTGATGGTGTAGGAGATCTATCTAACCGGGTATGGTTGGGTTGACAACATTTGGTGTAGGAATCGATGATTCTGGTGGAGCAGCTTAAGTTTTTTTTTTTTTTGTTATTCGTGGGATCTGTGTAGTTTGGACTGGGAAGGTATATTTTTACCTTTTTTGCTTACTGGGCCTCAATAAAATTAGTGGAGATAAGTCTTTTGTTGGGCTTGTGATAATGAGCTCTACTTTTGTTATATTTTTATTGGGCTTGCTGCTACAGTTTGAGAATATTTTGGATTGGGCTTTTCTTTTATTGTGAACTAGGATCTTGATTATAGTTTGACTATTTTTTGTTGTTAGGTTCTTGCATATGGGTTTTGTTTTTTTGGGAAGAATGTCTACTGAGACCTTGTCCATCAAATTTATGGGCAAGAATTATGCGGCATGTGAAATTCAATTAAAAATGTTCTTGAAAAAGAAGGAACATTGGGGACACATTGACGGTTCTTCTTCTGCCCCTAAAGAAGAAAGTAAGGAGTTTAGCCAATAGAAAGCAACGGATGCTCGAATAATCTCTTGGATTCTAGGATCTATTGAAGCTCATATGGTGAATAATTGACGTTCATTTGGTACGGCTAAAGAAATGTGGGATTATTTGAAGCTCATATACCATCAAGATAATAATGCGAGACGCTTTCAACTAGTGCTCAAGTTTGGCAATTATAGTCAAGGCAATCGCACTATTGAGCAATATTATTCTGGGTTTCTTAATCTATGGAGTAAATATTCTGGTATTATCTGCACTAAGTGATACATTGCATATCACGTTCCAATTAATTTTCCTTACTTAACTTAAATGTGTCATTTTAAATAGTAATATAGCAAGTGAGGGTCATTTCCTGCAGAGGATTGATTCAATTATGACAATTGCGCACTAAAAAGTAAAATTAATAATAATACACGAAATAGATTAAATGGGGGGTTTGGTTTGTTTAACTAAGGAAAGCGATAAATTTAAACTAGAAAAGACTTGAAATCTGAAATAAACAAAGTGGTTCTTGATTGAATGCGAGAAAATGTGATTGAGGGATATTTCGTCACCACGAGAATGATTTTCATGTCAATTACAACAATAGATTTTCGTTCTCAAGATTAACAACAATTCGAGAATAATTACAAGCTAATTACCTCAATCTCTTCTTACATGTTTGTCGAATAAAACAATCTCTTTACTTAACCCTATTCATTAAATAACCTAGAACAAGCTCTCTAGATTTAATTTAGCTAACGCATTACGACAAAAGAAATGAATTGAATTAAGGGTAAACTCGCAAGCTCGGTTTACAAACTTAAGTGTTAATCCACATACATTCAATTGAAAATTCTTTATAATATATCGAAATGTAATTGCTACTAGGTTTTAGAATCAATAGCTATTACGTACTACTAATTCTAAAATAGCATTGTCGAAACAACTTAACCATTTAGTTGTACGCCTAAACAATCAAGAAGAACAAAATAAACATTTAACACAATGGATTAAACACATTAATCAAGAGAATTATAAAGCACAAATTAATTGAAAATCATAACTTGGGTTTGAAATAATCCATCACAAAATATAATTAGTTATCCATGAAATATTCACAAATAACTAACAATTTCTTACATAACATTGATGAAAAAAGTGAAAAGAAAAACTTATTGATAAAGAGAGAAATGATTGAAAATCCTTCAATATTAATGGGTCATTTTCTCCAAGCTAATACACCATCTCCATATTCCAATCTTCCCCAAAATATCTTAGAAAATAAAGGTGAAAGGAAAAAGGAAAAAGAAAGAAAAGAAGAAGAAGAAGAACCAGTTGCCACTCAAGTTGAAGAATGAAAACTTTGTATTTGGTTGAATGTTTTAACCTAAAACGTAAGGAAATTGCAGCATTGGTCCCTGAAATTTTGAAAACAATTTAAAACGGCCCGAGTGGCGCCTAGGCGCCACAGTTTCTATTTTTTGTTTGGGCTGGGCATCGCGCTGAATTTTTTTTATTTTTTTTAGTTTTTTTTTTAAATCTTCTTTCGATGGCGTCTTTGGTTATCTTCTTCGTTTGCGTTCATCTTTAACTCGTTTCTCGCATAAATTCCTTCAATTCATCGTTTAATCTCGAGTTTTAACGTACAAAATAAAAATAAGAAAATTAAATAATAAATCGCTAATAAAAACTCGCAAATATCTAAGTTTAATGGTTCGAATAAGCGCAATAAACCCGCATTTATCACACCCCCAAACTTAAATCTTTGTTAGTCCTCGAACAAAGCAATACAAACACACAAATTAAAACCAAATGATACTATATAATAATAACAAACACTCCAATTGTTCGGTATTTTATCACTTTACTACAATTCTTACATTATGCAAATAACTTATGAAATGTTTGCAAAAATGCTACAACAAACTTTTAAACTTACACCATGCTTGACTCGTGTGTGTGCGTGTGGTCATTCCAATTCATCGCAATGGACAAATTGGTGATTTTCCCAACCCTCAATGGTCAAACTTTCATTTCTCACTCGTGGGATGCACATTCCCCAAACTTGATATTTTCACTCTAACCCAAGGTATCAAAAACTTAAGGTTGCCCTCAAATCACTCAATCTTTCCCTCTCAAATTTGATTGGCTTGAACCGAAAAAATAGATCATCTTGTCATATATTAATTCACCAAAAATTTTGAGTGCTTAGACCAAAACTCATGTTAGGCAAATTACTCACAATTCATCAATTCTTCAACAAAATCACCCCTAGATGCTTATAGCATCCCTTTTTATTTTTCTTCATTTTTCCAATGTAGGTAGTTCTCGCTCTGGTCCCTAAGGGTAGCCTTCTTCATTCGTAGATCGCCTCCTACACATTGGTGATGCATAGGACCAGATTAATCAATGCTGACTCACACTCCCTAGGGTAGGCAACTTTTTCCTACAGATTTTTTTTTGAAATATCAATAGATGGAAAACAACATCTAACTTTCATTTGAAGTCTAAGAATATTCCACAAAATCAATCAGTTAGTCGGGAATTAATACAATTCTAAATAAAATTTTTCACCAGTTCAACCACCCCCAAACTTATCCTTTCATTGGTTGAGTAATTGAAGAATTTCTAACGGCATGATCATTTAAGTTCGTCAACAACCTACAAGTGCAACCAACAAGTGCATGTGATGAATCTCATGACCCAAGTGCTCAAAAAAGATTCAATCATGGAATAAGTGGATGAAAATTAACAACACTTATCATTCATGTTCCCAATTCATAAATCAATGCAATGCAATACTCAAAATGCAATTGGCAAAACTATCAAACGACACAAACAAGCATAAACGCAAGTGTTTAACCCAAATGTTTAAGTTTTTAGTGAGAACAAAATTAGCACAAACCACAAAATTCCACAAAAAATTTAGCACATACCACCTCACCCCCAAACTTAAATTGCACATTGTCCTCAATGTAAAAGCAAAAAGAAATAGAAAGCTCAAGAGGTTCAAATACTCCCCTAGTGGTGTTGATGGTGATGGCTGTGATGATGGTTGGGGACCATTGGCGACAAAAATTCACAAAAACAAAAATAAGTGTCCTCTTACATGCTTCTTCGATTGGATCCTCCAATCGCATTTCCTCCATGTTTTGTGGTACGAAGGGTTCAAAATATGGCTTTAATCAATGCCCATTAACCTTAAACTCTTTCTCAGTCTGAAGGCTTTTGATTTCTACTGCACCATGAGGAAAGACATTAGTAACAATAAAAGGACCAATCCATCGAGAAGGTAATTTACCTGGAAATAACTTGAGGCGCGAGTGGAAAAGAAGAACTTTTTGTCCAACAACAAAAGTCTTTCTTGAAATTATTTTATCATGGCATGCCTTAGTTTTTTCCTTGTAAATTCTTGAACTTTTATAGGCGTCATTTCGAATTTCCTCAAGTTTATTGAGTTGAAGTTTTCTTTGATCACCCGCTGCACCTAGGTTCATGTTGCATTGCTTCACTGCCCAAAATCCCTTGTGTTTGAGTTCAACCGGGAGATGACAAGGCTTACCATAAACTAATCGATAAGGGGGGACATGCCAATCGGTGTTTTGTATGCCGTTCTATAAGCCCAGAGTGCATCATTGAGGCGGAGATTCCAATCCTTTCTATTGGGATTCACAGTTTTTTCGAAGATGGATTTGACCTCTCGGTTAGACACTTCGACTTGCCCACTAGTTTGCGAATGGTAAGGTGTAGCCACTTTATGGGTGATGTTGTATCTTTTCAATAGAGCCCAAAAGGAGCGGTTGCAAAAATGTAGTGCTCCGTTGCTAATAACAACTCTTGGTGTTCCAAACCTTGCAAAAATGTTGGATTTAACAAAATCTACAACCACTTTAGAATCATTAGTTCGAGTGGCCTTTGCTTTCACCCAATTTGACACATAATCAACGGTAAGAATGATGTAAAGGTTACCATAAGATAAAGAGAAAGCTCCCATGAAATTAATACCCCAAACATCAAAAATTTCAACAAAAAGTATGGGTGTTTGTGGCATTTGATTTCGGGCTCCCAATGTACCTACCTTTTGACATCGATCACAAGATTTACAAAAGAGGAATGCATCTTTGAATAGGGTGGGCTAATAGAATCCACTTTCAAGCACCTTGAGAGCAGTCCTTTTTGCTCCAAAATGTGCATAGGAGTGACAAAAGGTAAGTATTGAATGAAATTCATTTTCATGCACATACCTTCTTATCAATTGATCCGAACAATGTTTCCATAAGTACGGCTCATCCCACACAAAATACTTGGCCATAGCCTTGAGTTTTTGTCTTTGAGCGGTGGTCAAGTCACTTGGAATTTTCTTAGTGACTAAATAGTTCACTATATCCGCAAACCAAGTAGATGTGTCCGTGACGAGAAGCAATTGTTCATCGAGGAAGCTTTCTTGCAATGTGAGAGTTTCTCTCTCATGGATAAGGCGACTCAGGTGGTCGATCACAGAATTTTCACTCCCCCTTTTATCTTTAATCTCAAGGTCAAACTCTTGTAAGAGGAGTATCCATCAAATGAGCCTTGGTTTTGCCTCTTTCTTAGCAAGCAAGTACCTAAGAGCTGCATGATCAGAAAAGACAGTTACTTTGGTGCCAATAAGATATGAACAAAATTTCTCTAAGGCAAAAATAACTGCTAAAAGCTTTTTTTCAATTGTAGAACAATTGAGTTGGGCATCATTCAAAGTTCTTGATGCATAATATATAACATGAGCTGTCTTTCGAACTCGTTGCCCTAAAACGGTTCCCAATGCAAAGTCACTTGCATCACACATCAACTCAAATAGCATGTTCCAATTTGGTGGTTGAATGATGGGTGTCGATGTCAAAAGTTCCTTCAAGCTTTTGAATGCCTTTTTACAATCTTCATCAAAGTGAAATGGCACCTCCTTTTGCAACAACCTGTATAGTGGTCTTGCACATTTGGAAAAATCCTTGATAAACCTTCGATAAAATCCTACATGTCCAAGAAAAGAACGAATCTCCCTCACACTTGTTGGAGGAAGTAATGAATGAATTAGATCAATTTTAGATTTATCAACTTCTATCCCCTTGGAAGAAATGAACATCCCCTTGGAAAAAATGACATGGCCTAACACTATGCCTTGATCAACCATAAAATGACATTTTTCCCAATTAAGTACTAGGTTAGCATCCATACATCTCTTAAGCACAAGTGTGAGATTTTCCAGGCAACTATCGAAGGTATTACCATAAACACTAAAATCATCCATAAAGACCTCAATGATGCTTTCAATATAATCGGAGAATATACTTATCATGCATCTTTGAAAGGTTGCGGGAGCATTTCGAAGGCTGGAGGGCATGCGCCGATAGGCAAAGGTGCCAAACGAGCAAGTGAATGCTGTTTTCTCTTGGTCCTCCGGAGCAATTACAATTTGGTTATAACCTGAATAACTATCAAGAAAACAATAATGAGAATGACCTGCTAACATTTCCAACATTTGATCAATAAAGGGTAAAGGAAAGTGATCTTTTCAGGTTGCACAATTAAATTTTCTATAATCAACACAAACCCTTCAACCCGTTTGGACCCGAGTTGGTACAAACTCATTCTCTTCATTTGTCACCACTGTGATTCTGAATTTTTTTGGAACAACTTGGACCGGACTTACCCACTTGCTATCGAAGATGGGAAAGATGACACCAAAGTTTAGCAATTTCAGAATTTCTTTCTTCACCACCTCCATCGTGGGAGGATTCAAGCGACGTTGTGCTTCTCTTGATGGCTTTGCTCCATCTTCGAGCAATATTTGGTGCATGCACATAGAAGGGCTTATCCCCATGATATCGGTTATTGTCCAACCAATAGCTATTTTGTGTTCCTTGAGCACACAGATAAGCCTATCTTTTTGAAGTGTTGTGAGATTCTTTGCAATGATCATCCTCTCCCAAATATACATACTTCAAATGCTCAGGAAGAGGTTTGAGTTCCAAAGTGGGGGCCTGCATCACCGAAGGTAAAAGTTTCTCTTTAGATATCGGAAGAGTAACATAGAAGAGTTCATACCTTGGTAGAATACTTGGTAGTGACTCAAGTGATGCCACGGTATCAACAACATCCTTGCACACTTGTAAATTCTTACTCAACCCGATGAGATTGTTAGCATCAATACTTTTAATCAAAGTGGTATCCAATGCATCTTCATTTAATAATTTAAAAACTTTTTGTACTAATGAATCTATTAAATCAATTGAAAAAAGCATGAACATCACTAGGATACCTCATTGCTTCAAAGATATTGAAGCGAATAATCTCACCATCAAACTCTATTGTTAATGTATCATCATGTACATCTATCTTTGTACGCGCAATCCTCATAAATGGTCTTCCCAAGAGCAACGGTGGCGATAAAGATGTTGGTTCATCTTGCATGTCAAGAACGTAGAAATTTGCTAGAAAAATCAATTGATTTACCTGCGCCAAAACATCCTCCAACACACCCTTTGGAAATGCATTAGATCTATCAGCAAGTTGAATAATAACACCGATTTCTTTAAGTGATTCAAGATTTAAGGAAGTATAAATAGAATATGGCATGACATTAATAGATGCTCCTAAATCTAACATTGCCTTTTCAAACCTAGTGTTACCAATAATGCAATGGATGGTAAAACTTCTAGGGTCCTTACATTTTGGTAGAAGTTTCTTTTGCAAGACTGCTGAGACATTTTCCCCTACACTTACCACTTCATTACCTTTCAATCTATGTTTGTTAGTTCACAAATTCTTGAGAAACTTTGCATAATGAGGCACTTGATAAATTGCATCCAAAAGTGGTATGTTTACTTGAACCTTGCGAAAAGTCTCCAAGATTTCTTTCTCATGTTCATCCTTTTTAGACTTTGCAAGCCTGTCAGGAAATGGAGGGGAAGGAACATAAGTAGGAATAGAACTTTTAGATTCTACCTTAGATCCCGCAGTTGGAGTCGTAGCTTCAACTTTTTCACATGCTAAATTCTTCTCTTGCATTGACTCCTCAATTTGATCTTTCATTTTCCTTAGTGACTCTTCCAAAAATTTTCCACTTCTTAGTGTCACGGCACTAGCATTTTCTCTTGGGTCGATTGTTTGAGAAGGAAGTTTTCCCGATCATTGAGCCTCCAATTTACCCACTGTGTTGGACAATTGGCTCACTTGTGTCTCCAAATTCTTGATTGAGGTCTTTGTCTCTTGTTGAAATTGTATAGTACTAGAAGCCAAGGACTTAATCGTATCCTCAAGAGACATCTCTGAACTTTGAGACGGAGTTTGTTGATGAGGTTGAGGGCATTGTGGTTGTCTTTGTTGATTGAATCCCGGGGGATGATTAAATTGTGATTGTGGAGCTATGAAATGATTTTCTTCATAACTAAGATTAGGATGATCTCTAAATCCTAGATTGTATGTGTTAGCATATGGATCATATCTCTATCTCTATTGCATTGGAAATCCCCCAATGGCATTCCCTTGCTCTGAGGCACGATCTTGTAGTGTCGGGCATGCCTCAGTAGGATGTCCCACAATAAAACAAATCCTGCACACTTTTGCTTGTTGCATTGTCCCAAGTGTCATTTGCTACACAAGCGATGTAAGACCGGCTAATTGTCGTTCAATTTGAGAGGTTGCTCCTACCTCACTTGCTTGTTTAACCGGTGCCGCTTCTCTACTACCAAATTGTTGTGAGTTTACGGCCATGTTGGCTATCAAATCCCTAGCAACTGCCGGTGTTTTATCCATTAAAGCTCCTCCACTGACCGCATCAATCATACTTCTCTCCATCGGGAGCAATCCTTCATAGAAGTATTGTAGAAGTAATTGCTCACTGATTTGGTGGTTTGGGTAACTAGCACATAGCCTTTTGAATCTTTCCCCATATTCATAGAGATTTTCCCCTTGAGATTGTAGAATGCTACGGATTTCTTTTCTGATGTTTGTAGCACTTGAAGCTGGGAAATACCTCTCCAAGAAGAGCTTCTGCATTTCATTCCACGTGGTAATAAGACCGGCCGGCAAATAATAGAGTCATTCCTTAGCAGTGTCTGCAAGAGAAAAGGGAATGCCCGCAATTTCACTTGCTCTTCCGATATACCTGCAGGTTTCATGCTTGAGCAAACCACATGAAACTCCTTCAAATGCTTGTTTGGATCCCCTCTGGCGAATCCATGAAATGTGGGAAGTAGATGAATCATCCCAGATTTTAGTTCAAATCCCACCTCCACTTGAGGATATTAAACGCATAGAGGTTGTTGAACAAAAGTTAGAGTTGCAAGTTCCTTTAAGGTCTGATATGCATCCGCCATTTCGGGATCTATGTGTTCGGAGTTACTTGAGGATTCAATGCTCAATCGCCTTAGATGTCTAGTTGGAGAAATGTCTTCTCCACTTTTCGATGTGTCGGCCTCTTTTCTTGATTTTAGATTGTAGTGTGTTATAGGCTTTTTGCTCATTCACAACCTAAATGACAAAGAAAAAAAACAAAAACAAATAGAAAAAGAACAAAAAGAAAAATATTGCAATTAACAAATTGATAGAACAATCCCCGACGACACAGCGCCAAAATTGATACGTTGCATATCACGTTCCAATTAATTTTCCTTACTTAACTTAAATGTGTCATTTTAAATAGTAATATGGCAAGTAAAAGTCATTTCCCGTAGAGGATTGATTCAATTATGAAAATTGCGCACTAAAAAGTAAAATTAATAATAATAGACGAAATAGATTAAATGGGAGGTTTAATTTGTTGAACTAAGGAAAGCGATAAATTTAAACTAGAAAAGATTTGAATAATTACAAGCTCAATTAGCTCAATCTCTTCTTACATGTTAGTCGAATAAAACAAGCTCTTTGTTCAACCCTATTCATTAAATAACCTAGAACATGCTCTCTAGATTTAATTTAATAAACGCATTACGACAAAAGAGATTAATTGAATTAAGGGTAATCGCAAGCTCGGTTTACAAACTTAAGTGTTAATCCACATACATTCAATTGAAAATTCTTCATAATCTATCGAAATATAATTGCTACTAGGTTTTAGAATCAATAGTTATTACGTACTACTAATTCCAAAATAGCATTATTGAAACAACTTAACCATTTAGTTGTACACCTAACAATCAAGAAGAACAAAATAAATATTTAACACAATGGATTAAACACATTAATCAAGAGAATTATAAGGCACAAATTAATTGAAAATCATAACTCGGGTTTAAAATAATCCCCAATCACAAAATATAATTAGTTACCCATGAAATATCCACAAATAACTAACAATTTCTTACAAAACATTGATGGAAAAAGTGAAAAGAAAAACTTATTGATAAAGAGAGAAATTGTTGAAAATTCTTCAATATCAATGGGTCATCTTCTCCAAGCTAATGCACCATCTCCATATTCCAATCTTCCCCAAAATATCTTAGAAAATAAAGGTGAAAGGAAAAAGGAAAAAGAAAGAAAACAAGAAGAAGAAGAAGAAGAAGAAGAACCAACTGCCCCTCAACTTAAAGAATGAAAATCTTGTGTTTGGTTGAATGTTTTAACTTAAAACCTAAAGAAAATTGCAGCATTGGTCCCTAGAATTTTGAAAACAATTAAAAACGGATCGGGTGGCGCTTAGGCGCTGGCGCCAATTTATTTATTTATTTATTTATTATTATTATTATTTTTTTGAAATCATCTTTCGGCTGCGTCTTTGGTTGTCTTCTCCGTTTGCCTTCATCTTTAACTCGTTTCTCGCATAAATTCCTTCAATTCATTGTTTAATCTCGAGTTTTCACCTACAAAATAAAAATAAGAAAATTAAGTAATAAATCGCTAATAAAACTCACAAATATCTAAGTTTAATGGTCCAAATAAGCGCAATAACCCCACATTTATCACTAAGGTACCCAAACAGGCCCTAGCCACCCTTCAAGCGGTCCATGGCGATAGTATGCGTGATAAATTCATAGAAACTGAGACCTAAATTTGAAGTTACTCGAGCTGGATTGTTGAATAGAGATCATGTTCCATCTTTGGATGTATGTCTTGGTGAGTTGTTGCGTGAGGAATAGAGAATGGATATACAAGTTGCTATAGGCGTGACCAGTGAGATATCAGAGGTGATAATTTTGCATATGCTGCTCAAGGGAGGAATCGAGGAGAGGAAAAAATACAGTGTTACAGTTGTAAGGAGTTCGGGCATGTTAAGAAATTTTGCAATCACTGTACGCAGAATGGACACATTATTAAGGAATGCCCTACACATCCTGAAAATCGACGAATTCAAGCCTTTCAAGTGACTATTCTAGATCCTAACATTGTCTATCCTCTATCTACTGCTTCTAGCACCAATCAGCTTGCCCTTACTCTAGAAATGATTCAATAGATTATTATCTCAGCATTTTCTACCCTTGGGCTTCAAAGCCAAGGTAAGTCTGTTTCTCTGTCTTGGTTTGTTGATTCTGGGGGCATCTAATCATATTACTAACTCTTCTAATTCATCACTTAATCAATGGAAGTATACTGGTACACAAAACATTCATGTTGCAAATGGAAGTAATCTTCTAATTACGGCCATTGGTGATATTGGACCTTCTTTTCGTCATGTGTTTGTCTTTCCTGGATTGTCTACTAGTTTGATTTCTATTGGTCAACTGGTGGATAATAACTACAAAGTGCATTTCTCTCGTGGTGGTTGTCTTGTGCAGGATCAAGTGTCGGGGAAGGTGATCGCAAAGGAGCCTAAAGTGGAAAGATTGTTTCCTTTACAATTTATTGTTCCTCGAACTTTGTCTTTGGCTTCTATTACTATTAAAAATAAGGCTGAAGTTTGGCATAAAAGATTAGGCCACCCGAATATTGTAATTTTGTCTAATTTGATGAAGCGAGGTTTTTTTTGCTAATAAAGATCAGTGTTCTACTCATGGATTGCCTTTTGATTGCACTATTTGTAAACTAGGGAAAAGTAAAACTTTACCTTTCCCTTCTTATGGTAGTCGTGCTCATACATGCTTCGAGATTATACATGGTAACGTTTGGAGTATTACTCATGTTATTTCTCATGCTCATTGTAAATATTTTGTCATATTCATTGCAACTACAGTCGTTTTACTTTGATATACTTTCTACACTCCAAAGCTGAGGTATTCACTCTTTTTCAGACTTTTTTGGCATACATTGAGACACAATTTTCTACCTGTATTAATGTTTTACGGTCTGATAATGGCTGAGAATATATATCACATGAGTTTCAAGCCTTCTTGCAGCAGAAATGAATTGTATCTCAATGATCATGTCCCTATACCCCTCAACAGAATAGGGTGGTTGAACATAAAAATCACAATTTGTTGGATATGGTTCAAACATTACTCTTGGAGTCTTCAGTTGCACCTAAATTTTGGGTAGCAGTTTTGTCCACCGCAGTTTATCTGATTAATCGACTGCTTTCTCAACAATTGAATTTTGACTCTCTTTACTATCGCATTTATGGTATGCATCCAGATTATCATACACTACACACGTTTTGATGCTTCTGTTTCATTCACTTACCTTCTCACGAGCGCTACAAGCTTACATCTCAATCAGTTCGGTATGCTTTCATGGGTTACATCATTATTCGGAAGGGGTTTTTATGTTATGATGTTGTTGCTAATCATCTGCATATTTCTAGAAATGTGATTTTCTTTGAACATGTGTATTACTTTCCACAACATGTTGCCTCCCTCCAACGGTGTCATCCTTCCCAACTTTGATGACTTCTCTCCACTAATTGAGCGTTTTAAACCAAGTGTTGTCTATCAACAACAACGACCCTCATCATCGCAAAACCTTCTCACTCTGATCCGATGCTTGCTTCTGTGGCTCCTCAATGATCTTCTCACCTCTGCTAGTATTTTCTTACACCAACATAAGTACACTCAAGAGTTAATTGCTCTAGCTAGGCTTCAAGATGGTCGTTCTGTTGATACTCCCTTGGAAGTGAATGTTAAGTATCATTGTGATGAGGGTGATTTTCTCTCTAATTCCTCTTTGCATAGACAGCTGGTGGGAAGCGTGAACTATTTGACTATTACTCGCCTTGATATTTCTTTTGTTGTTCAACAAGTTAGTCAGTTTATGCAAGCACCTAATTTTCATCTAGCGGTTGTCTGTCGCATTGTTCGCTATTTGCAAGGCACTTCCTCCTGTGATATTTTCTTTCCTGTGGGCTCTCTTATTCATCTGGTGGCATATAATGATGCTGTTTGGGCTGGTTGTTTTGATACTCGTCGTTCCATTAATGGTTGGTGCATGTTTCTTGGTAACTCTCTCATTTCTTGGAAAAGTAATAAGCAAGATCGTGTGTCTAAATCCTCCACTGAGTCTGAGTATCGTGCTATGTCTTCTGTTTGTTTTGA
The DNA here is from genome assembly GCF_002742605.1 of Olea europaea var. sylvestris. Classification (NCBI taxonomy): domain Eukaryota; kingdom Viridiplantae; phylum Streptophyta; class Magnoliopsida; order Lamiales; family Oleaceae; genus Olea; species Olea europaea. The sequence goes on along the minus strand of NW_019238725.1, from coordinate 4,028 downwards.
GATTGTTTGGATATGGGGATTGTTGGCTGAGCTCAGGTTTTCCCAGGTTGAATCTACTTCGCTCCATGCAAATAATACTAGCGCTATATAGATTGCTTCTAATCCAATATTTCATGAGCACACCAAGCACATTGAAGTAGATTGTCACTCCACTCGTGAAGCATATGACAGTCGAGTCATCTTTCTTCCACATATCACCAACAATCTTGACGTGTTAACTAAGGCTCTTTCTTGACACTGACATCAATCTCTTGTTGACAAATTGATACTTGTTGATCACCCATCATCAATTTGAGGGGGATATCAATGGCAAAGATCGTGGACGAGATTTATATTTCTATAATCATTGTATATACACGTTAATTATTTACCTAAACTAGATTAACATATAAAATGTAAATTACTAGAAATTAGCTAAAAAAATTAGCTAGTGATTTGTAATGCAATTCCTATTTAATGGAAAGAATCCTCATGAAGAGGTCATTTAGCCCTTCACACAAAGATTGTCAATAATGGAACTAAAGATAATGAACATAGTGACATGATTCTATTTATTTAACTACACCATATTGGTGGCATGTGAGGTGATTGTGGGGTCAAAATGCGAAGGAGATGGTGAAAAACAGTGTTGATGGGGGTGTATTAGCTTTTGGGATGCAGTAACATATATGTTACCTTCAGAGTTTGGGATGGAAGAGCACTGCGTTACCCTACATTTAACGCAATATAAGGTAACACAAAATGTCATGCTTGTAAAATATTATTTTTTATATAAAAATTAACATAAAGCAACCCAACATCTTACTACAATAAAATGTAGGATTTTCTATTAAAATAATATATGGTAAAACAACACGGTAATCATATAAAATTGTGTAAACATGTACAACTGAAACTTTGAGTAACATCAATCTATTGTGAATTAATTTAAGAGGGTGTTTGACATTCATTTTGTTGGAAAAATGAATTTTAGAATAGTAGATTGATGGGGGAATGTGTGGATGAAAAATAAAGAAAAGTTTTTTATTTACGTGTAATATTATTTTAATGAAGAACGTGTAGTTAAAAAGAAAAGAGAAAAAAATACAAATGCATTTTGATAGAAATGATAATCAACGGGACCTAAATAATAAGTAACAAAGTATTTTTTTTGTTTCCAAAAATTAGTTAAATATAGGGGGGAAATGAAAAAGGAAGCACTTTTTTTGGTTAGTGGTAGGGTAGTTGTCAAAATAGGAGTGTTCTCCTGCCCCTACCTAGTCACTTTGGTTAGTGGGTAGGGGCCCACTGCTGGTTTAATTTTTAAATACGCTGCTATTTTGACTTTTTTCTTCCCACACGAATTCAATCGCCAGTTCCTATTTCCCACAACTTATGAAATTTGTGATCACCCCACCCCACCTAATCACTTTCAATAAACCTTTTTTGAACCACATTATTTTCATAAAGATGCATTTTTGAAGAGTGTAATAATAGAAAATACGTGGTTAAAAAAGAAGAATTTTTTTATATTTGCATGTAACATTTTTTATTGAAAAATGTGTGATTGAAATGATAACAAATTACTGTTTAAGAATGTATTTTTTCCAAAATAACGTGTAGCAAACAAGGCCTAAATATAATTTCCAACCACCCAAATCTCACAATTAATATGTAATATTTATTAACCTTTTTCTTTCATATGTAATATTTATAATATTTATCTTTTCTTTCGTATGTAATATTTATAATATTTTTTTACCAAGTTGTGTAATATTTATATGTGAAATTGTACATGTATTAAGGATTTTGCAATGTCATTTATTTGTTGACAATTTTTGCGCAATTTAACGAAAATGTTGTTAATAAGAAACATAAAAAGCAAATATTACATCGTTTCTCAAAAATTATTATTATAAAATATAAATGATATTATGGATAAAAAAAATCTTATTCTGATGTCGTAATTGCTATTGGCAATACTTGTATATGTGTCGCTTCTCTAAAATCGTCAAGCTCATGATCTAAATTGGGATGATATGGTTCGTCCACCAAATTCGACTTAAGAAAATGGAAATAATGTTAGATGAGTTACATAACATATTAGTAATGAAAAAAAATAAAAATAATCACCTGTTTTGTAAATTGGGACATGTTCGTTTGTCATGGCCATGACCACCACATGAACGCCATTGCCTACTTTTAGAAATCACTTTTTCCTTCTACAATTTCAGTCGCTTTTCACATCCTTTAGCTCTAATAGCATTTGGATCAGTTATGACTTGACTTTCTTTGCAACTTTTGCTTCCAATCTTGTTCATGACAACATTGTCTCCGTTATCGATCTCTTTTAGGTTGATACGTAACTTAGCAAATTCGTCCAACAAATAGGTGCTGCGAGCATATGTTAATGAAGCTTTGTCGACTAGCAAAGAAGCCTTGCATGACAACATCCCATGTCGTCCCATCAGTGACTGCCCGTAATCGTCGTCAACAATGAACCACCCATACGTTCGTCAATTTACCCGACCTTGGCATTCTTCATCCATCTTTGTAGATTGTATTTCTCCAGTAGAGGCAGAACTTGTTTTTCTTGAAATAGCTAAGCATATGTCAACACGGATAACCTTCAAATTCAAACATCCCATAATTGCATGTGATGAAATCCAAATTTGTGAAATAGGCAAGTACATGTTGATGTTCGAAAGTCTTCCACTGCTCAAATCGCTCCACCTCATACACTTTAGCATCGATGAAGTCCGACCTCTTTGAGCAAATGTAAAAATTACTCTGCTCAACTTCCTTCTGAAAAGATATGAAAATCTTTTTTGTGTAAATTTGAAATATCTGGCGTTCCATTATGCCAATCGATGTCAGTCTTGATTATTTAGTGAGATCGATGTGGTTAGAAACTAACTCTTCACGTCATTGATGAGCTAGTGCCTTGTTGAAATAAGTAATGAAACCCATAAACGAATTCTTTCGCTTCATGTATTTCTTCATGAGCGAGTGGCCACTTTCGGATCTTTGGGTACTAGACATGCATGCATTGAAAACCTATTTCACAGATGCAGGTACCCAATGAAAACGTATCTCGTACATGTTATTGAGCCATTCATTGTAGTCCAGTTTTGTAGTTTCCATTACCTCATTCCAACGTTTCTTGAACTCCTCGGGTGTTTCGAATTGTTTAATGATATTTACCAGTCTTTGATACTGCTTGTTGTATAATTTAGCATTGATCTTCTTCGAGAACTTGTTAAGTATATGCCATAAACAGTAATGATGCAATGTCGTAGGCAGTATCATTTGTATAGCTTTTGAAATTGAAAAATCTTGATTAGTACTGATAACCACCCGATGACAAATTATTTGGTATTACTTCAAGGAACTTCAAGAATAGCCAAACGAACGATTCAATTCTTTCGTTACTTAATAACCCACAAGCGAAAATAATTGTCTGCCCATGGTGGTTTACTCCAATAAATGGGAAAAAAATCATTGAGTACTTACTGGTGTTGTAGTTTGTGTCGAACACAACGGCATCGCTGAAGTATGCATATGATCTTCTTGACTTCGAATCAGCCCAAAAAATCGAACCAACTTTCTATTCAAATCAGTCTCATGATCGAAATACAAGATTTTGATTTTTTTTTCTTTCTCAAATGTAAAATGCTCGATCACATCATCTACATTGTGACCACTTTGCTTCGCTCATATATACCTTTCACAGTTCTTGATACCTCTCTCTCTACACACCCAACGGATGAAAGACCACCTGAATCTATCTCCATAAGTTGCATCTATTGGCATGTTGGTGTGTTGACCTCCAAAATTGTTGTGTAAGTGCCTTCTTTGTGGTTGACATTGTCCTCTGTGATCTCAACAAATGTACTCTACTGGGAATAGTAAGACCATGATTATGCTCCTCTACAATTTTGTTCACAATCTATTCCAGTCCAATTTGTTGTTTGATTACAGATAATCTAGCATCGCATTCGACTCATGTACTTTCACAATTTTTTTCTCCAGCCCGTGGCACAAGATTT
>NW_019238724.1:1668-1895 GCF_002742605.1 Olea europaea var. sylvestris | reverse complement strand
TCCCCGGCGCGATTTTTATTTCCGATCAACCAGTCAAATTTCAACCCATTCCGACACAGTCGCGAAAAATGACGAAATTGCCCACGGCGCGATTTGTAATTCCGATCAACTTGTCAAATTTTGGCCAATTCCTACGCAGTTGCGAAAAATAACGAAATTCACCCGGCGCGATTTTTGTTCCCGATCAACCCGTCAAATTTGAGCCCATTCCAACATAGTCGCGAAAA
>NW_019238724.1:0-1591 GCF_002742605.1 Olea europaea var. sylvestris | reverse complement strand
CTAGTCAAATTTTATCCCATTTCGAGACAGTCGCGAAAAATGACTAAATTTCCCCCGGCGCGATTTTTTGTTTCCGATCAACCTGTCAAATTTTAGCACATTCCGACACAGTCGCGAAAAAAGACGGAATTGCCCCCAGCACGATTTTTGTTTCCGATCAACCTGTTAAATTTTAGCCCATTCGAACACTGTATTGAAAAATGACGAAATTGCCCCCGGCGCGGTTTTTGTTTCCGATCAACCAGTCAAATTTTAGCCCATTCCGACACAGTCGAGAAAAATGACGAAATTGTCCCCGGCGCGATTTTTATTTCCGATCAACCAGTCAAATTTCAGCCCATTCCGACATAGTCGCGAAAAATGACGAAATTCCCCCGGTGAGATTTTTGTTTCCGATCAACCCGTCAAATTTTAGCCCATTCCGACACAATCGCAAAAAATGACGAAATTGACCCCGGCGCGATTTTTGTTTCCGATCAACCAGTCAGATTTTAGCCCATTCCGACACAGTCTTGAAAAATGACGAAATTGTCCCCGGCGCGATTTTTGTTTCCGATCAACCAGTCAAATTTTAGCCTATTCCGACACAGTCGAGAAAAATGACGAAATTGTCCCCGGCGCGACTTTTATTTCCGATCAACCAGTCAAATTTCAGCCCTTTCCGACACAGTCGAGAAAAATGACGAAATTGCCCCCGACGCGATTTTTGTTTCCGATCAACCGTCAAATTTTAGCCAATTTCGCCGCAATTGCGAAAAATGACGAAATTCACCCGACGGGGTTTTTGTTCCCGATCAACCTGTCAAATTTGAGCTCATTTCGACACAGTCGTAAAAAATGACGAAATTGTACCCAGAGCGATTTTTGTTTCTGATCAACCGTCAAATTTTTGCCAATTCCGCTGCAATTGCGAAAAATTACGAAATTCACCCGGCGCGGTTTTTGTTCCCGATCAACCTGTCAAATTTGAGCCCATTTCGACACAGTCGCGAAAAATGACGAAATTGCCCCCGGCGCGACTTTTGTTTTTGATCAACCAGTCAAATTTTTGCCCATTCCGACACATTCGAGAAAAATGACGAAATCGTCCCCGGCGCGATTTTTATATCAGATCAACCAGTTAAATTTAAGCCCATTCCGACACAGTCGCGAAAAATGACGAAATTGCCCCGGGCGCGATTTTTGTTTCCGATCAACACGTCAAATTTTAGCCAATTTCGCCGCAATTGCGAAAAATGACGAAATTCACCCGACGCGGTTTTTGTTCCCGATCAACCTGTCAAATTTGAGCCCATTTCGACACAGTCGTAAAAATGTTCCCGATCAACCTGTCAAATTTGAGCCCATTTCGACACAGTCGTGAAAAATGACGAAATTGCCCCCAGAGCGATTTTTGTTTCTGATCAACCGTCAAATTTTTGCCAATTCCGCTGCAATTGCGAAAAATTACGAAATTCACCCGGCGCGGTTTTTGTTCCCTATCAACCTGTCAAATTTGAGCCCATTCAGACACAGTCGCGAAAAATGACGAAATTGCCCCCGGCGCGACTTTTGTTTTTGATCAACCAGTCAAATTTTTGCCCATTCCGAC
>NW_019238723.1:0-1895 GCF_002742605.1 Olea europaea var. sylvestris | reverse complement strand
TCGGCTAGAATTTGACTGATTGATCGGAAACAAAAATCGCGTCGGTGGCAATTTCGTCATTTTTCGCGACGGTGTCGGAATCGACCAAAATTTGACTGATTGATCGGAAACAAAAATCGCGTTTGGGGCAATTTCCTCATTTTTCGCGACGGTGTCGAAATCGTCTATAATTTGACTGATTGATCGGAAACAAAAATCGCGCCGGGGGCAATTTCCTCATTTTTCGCGACGGTGTCGAAATCGGCTAAAATCTGACTGATTGATCAAAAACAAAAATCGCGCCGGGCGCAATTTCGTCATTTTTCGCGACGGTGTCGAAATCGGCTAAAATCTGACTGATTGATCAAAAACAAAAATCGCGCCGGGCGCAATTTCGTCATTTTTCGCGACGGTGTCGAAATCGGCTAAAATCTGACTGATTGATCAAAAACAAAAATCGCGCCGGGCGCAATTTCGTCATTTTTCGCGACGGTGTCGAAATCGGCTAAAATCTGACTGATTGATCAAAAACAAAAATCGCGCCGGGCGCAATTTCGTCATTTTTCGCGACGGTGTCGAAATCGGCTAAAATTTGACTGATTGACCGGAAACAAAAATCGAGCCAAGGGCAATGTTGTCATTTTCCGCGACGGTGTCGGAATCGGCTAAATTTTGACTGATTGATCGGAAACAAAAATCGCGCCCGGGGGCAATTTCGTCATTTTTCGCGACGGTGTCAGAATCGACTAAAATTTGACTGATTGATCAAAAACAAAAATCGCGCCGGGGGCAATTTCGTCATTTTTCGCGACGGTGTCGAAATCGTCTAAAATTTGACTGATTGACCGGAAACAAAAATCGAGCCAGGGGCAATGTTGTCATTTTTCGCGACGGTGTCGGAATCGACTAAAATTTGACTGATTGATCGAAAACAAAAATCGCGCCAGGGGCAATTTCGTCATTTTTCGCGACGGTGTCGAAATCGGCTAAAATTTGACTGATTGACCGGAAACAAAAATCGCGCTGGGGGCAATTTCGTCATTTTTCGCAACGGTGTCGAAATCGGATAAAATTTGACGGATTGATCGGAAACAAAAATCACGCCAGGGGCAATTTTGTCATTTTTCGCGACGGTGTCGGAATCGGCCAAATTTTGACTGATTGATCGGAAACAAAAATCGCTCCCGGGGGCAATTTCGTCAATTTTCGCGACGGTGTCGGAATCGACTAAAATTTGACGGATTGATCGGAAACAAAAATCGCTCCCGGGGGCAATTTCGTCAATTTTCGCGACGGTGTCGGAATCGACTAAAATTTGACGGATTGATCGGAAACAAAAATCGCTCCCGGGGGCAATTTCGTCAATTTTCGCGACGGTGTCGGAATCGACTAAAATTTGACGGATTGATCGGAAACAAAAATCGCTCCCGGGGGCAATTTCGTCAATTTTCGCGACGGTGTCGGAATCGACTAAAATTTGACGGATTGATCGGAAACAAAAATCGCTCCCGGGGGCAATTTCGTCAATTTTCGCGACGGTGTCGGAATCGACTAAAATTTGACGGATTGATCGGAAACAAAAATCGCTCCCGGGGGCAATTTCGTCAATTTTCGCGACGGTGTCGGAATCGACTAAAATTTGACGGATTGATCGGAAACAAAAATCGCGCCAGGGGCAATTTCGTCGTTTTTCGCGACGGTGTCGAAATCGGCTAAAATTTGACTGTTTGACCGGAAACAAAAATCGCGCCGGGGGCAATTTCGTCATTTTTCAAGATGGTGTCGGAATCGACTAAAATTTGACTGATTGATCGGAGACAAAAATCGCGCCGTGGTCAATTTCGTCATTTTTCGAGACGGTGTCGAAATGGGCTAAAATTTGACTGATTGATCGGAAACAAAAATCGCGCCCGGGG
>NW_019238722.1:0-1895 GCF_002742605.1 Olea europaea var. sylvestris | reverse complement strand
ATGGGCTCAAATTTGACTTGTTGATCGGGAACAAAAATCTCGTCGTGGGGAATTTCGTCATTTTTCGCGACGGAGTCGGAATGCGCTCAAATTTGACAGGTTGATCGGGAACAAAATATGCGCCGGGGCAATTTCGTCATTTTTCGCGACGGTGTCGGAATGGGCTCAAATTTGACAGGTTGATCGGAAACAAAAATCGCTCAGGGGCAATTTCGTCATTTTTCGCGACAGGGTCGTATTGGGCTCAAATTTGACAGGTTGACCGGGAACAAAAATCTCGCCGGGGGAAATTTCGTCATTTTTCGCGACGGAGTCGGAATGGTCTCAAATTCGACAGGTTGATCGGGAACAAAAATCTCGCGCCAAGGGCAATTTCGTCATTTTTCGAGACGGTGTCGGAATGGCCTCAAATTTGACAGGTTGATAGGACACAAAAATCGCGCCGGTGGCAATTTCGTCATTTTTCGCGGTCGAGTCGGAATGGGCTGAAATTTGACAGGTTGATCGAAAACAAAAATCGGACCAAGGGGAATTTCGTCATTTTTCGCGACGGATTCGGAATGGGCTCAAATTTGACAGGTTGATCGGGAACAAAAATCGCGCACGGGGCAATTTCGTCATTTTTCGCGACGGTGTCGAAATGGGCTCAAATTTGACAGGTTGATCGGAAACAAAAATTTATCCGGGGGCAATTTCGCCATTTTTCGCAACGGTGTTGGAATGGGCTAAAATTTGAAAGGTTGATCGAAAACAAAAATCGCGCAGGGGCAATTTCGTCATTTTTCGCGACGGAGTCGGAATGGGCTAAAATTTGACAGGTTGATCGGGAACAAAAATCTCGCTGGGGGGAATTTCGTAATTTTTCACGACGGAGTCAGAATGGGCTCAAATTTGACAGGTTTATCAGGAACAAAAATGGTGCTAGGGGCAATTTCGTCATTTTTCGTGACGGTGTCGGAATGGGATCAAATTTGACTGGTTGATCCGAAACGAAAATTTATCCGGGAGTAATTTCGTCATTTTTCGCGACGGTGTCGGAATGGGCTCAAATTTGAGAGGTTGATCGGAAACAAAAATTTACCCGGGCGCAATTTCGTCATTTTTCGCGACGGGGTCGGATTGGGCTCAAATTTGACAGATTGATCGTAACCAAAAATCGCCCCGGGAGCAATTTCGTCATTTTTCGCGACGGAGTCGGAATGGGCTCAGATTTGATAGGTTGATCGGAAACAAAAACCACGCCAGGGGCAATTTCGTCATTTTCACGAAGGTGTCGGAATGGCCTCAAATTTGACTGGATGATCGGAAACAAAAATCGCGCAGGGGCAATTTCGTCTTTTTTCGCGATAGGGTCGGAATGGGCTCAAATTTGACAGGTTGACCGGGAACAAAAATCTCAGCGGGGGGAATTTCGTCACTTTCGCGACGGAGTCGGAATGGGCTCAAATTTGACAGGTTGATCGGGAACAAAAATCGCGCTAGGGGCAATTTCTTCATTTTTCGCGACGGTGTCGGAATGAGCTCAAATTTGACTGGTTGATCGGAAACAAAAATTTATCCAGCGCAATTTCGTCATTTTGCACGACGGGGTCGGATTGGGCTCAAATTTGACAGGTTGATCGTAAACAAAAATCGCGCCGGGAGCAATTTCGTCATTTTTCGCGACGGAGTCGGAATGGGCTCAAATTTGACAGGTTGACAGGGAAGAAAAATCTCGCCGGGGGCAATTTCGTCATTTTTCGCGACTGAGTCGGAATGGGCTCAAATTTGACAAGTTGATTGGGAACAAAAATCGCGCCATGGGCAATTTCGTCATTTTTCGCGACGGTGTCGGAATGGGCTCAAATTTGACTGGTTGATCAGAAACAAAAATTTATCCGTGCGCAATTTCGTTA
>NW_019238721.1:0-1895 GCF_002742605.1 Olea europaea var. sylvestris | reverse complement strand
ATTGTAATTTTCTGCTTTCGTCAATTGTAATGTTCAGTTTTCATCAATCAATGTTCAATTTACTTTCAATGTATTCAAATTCTTTATTGTAAGCTTTTTACAAAATTGTAATCAAATTTTCTCTCGTTCCGATGCGACCGAGAAAAGGCGGAAGGTAGTCTAGCGAAGCAGACTACTACCGCACGGTGTCCCTTTCTGTGCCAAGAAAAAGGCACCCCGTGAAAGTTGGTAATAGAGCCGCGGCTCACGGCCCTTGATAAGAAAGCTATGGATCCAATTACATCTCACACCACTGAAGTGGGAGAGCCTCAAAAGAAGAGTACTACTAAATAGTGCGTAGATGCACTTGATGAGACAACTACTAGGTTGTGCTATGCCTTGAACAGTCTCGAGGAAAAAGTCGAGATGGCAGAATCCGAGATTCGTAGATTACACATCCAATTGGATGAAAGTCAAAGGGCTTGTGCAGCAATGACTGAAGCCACTGCAATCATTCCTGATCTGCAGGATGAAATGAAATCGTTGAGAGCTCAATTGCGGGTACTCCAACGTGCGGTGGGCAATGGGCAAGCTCCCGTACCTGAGTATGTTCCTAGACTCAGGATTCTTGAACCAAGTACCTACGGAGGGACACGTGATGCAAAAGAAGTCGAAAACTTCTTGTTTAACATGGAACAGTACTTTCTCACAGCTTCGATCGAAGACGAAGCTAGAAAGGTAACCACAGCTACCATGTACCTAGGTAGAGATGCAAAACTATGGCGGCGAACCAAATATGCTGACATTCAGGCCAACAGGGTTCGAATAGATTCTTGGGATCTCCTCAAGGAAGCGATCATATCGCAGTTTTTTTTCCAAAAATGTCGAGTATCAGGCTCGATAGGCACATCGAGACCTGAAACATACAAGCTCTATCAAGGAGTATGTGAAATCCTTTTCGGGGCATATGCTGAATATTCGAGATATGTCAGAAAAGGATAAGCTCTTCACCTTTATGGAAGGGTTGAAACCGTGGACACGTATGGAACTTCAAAGACAGAAAGTTACTGATTTGAGCACGGCTATGGGAGCCGTCGAATGCTTGAGCGACTATCAAACGGAATCTAGAAAAGATCGACCTTCAGGGGGTAATCAAGCAATTGGAGGTTGTAACAGACCTTACAAACCCAGCTCGAACCCAATTGGGACAGAGCGTTACTCTCATAATAAAGAATGAGCCTATCAAAGCACCCATGACTTTCAGGGAAACTATCATAATAGTCGTCAAGGAAATTTTAACGGTAGCAACAGTAACAATTGGAACAAAGGAAAAGTAACGGAGGGCCAAACTGATGCCACTCCCAAATTGAAGTACTTTTTATTCGAAGGACCTCATCGGGTGTCGGAGTGTCCTCAGAAGTAGATGGTGAATGCATATTGTTAGCTAGCAAGTGGCGGGTCAAGTTCAAAGCAAAAGACCTTACAGGCTAATTGTCATAGTGAGACCGACTCCGAAGAGGATGAGGACGTAGTTGGGGCATTTTCACATCGGTGTAACACATTGTCGCATTGGGTTGCTGAAAATGATGATGTCCCATTGAAAGAGGCAAAGATGGAAGAAGCGAAGGCTCGAATTTGTAGGGCCAAAGGCTTAATGTACATTGATGTAAAAATCAACGGGAAGCTAATCAGGGCTATGGTGGATACTGGTGCTACCCACAACTACCTTGCATGTATCGAAGTAGAGCGACTAAAACTTGTTCTGAAAAAGGGTAGTGGAAAAGTCAAAGCAATCAACTCCGCTGCTCAGCCAATAGCTGGAGTGGCGAAATTGATGTTGATCAAAGCAGGTCCTTTTGAGGGAAGGACAAATTTATCTGCAGTTCAGATGGATGATTTCAAGCTTATTCTGGGAT
>NW_019238720.1:0-1895 GCF_002742605.1 Olea europaea var. sylvestris | reverse complement strand
TATAAAGATATCAGCAATGGTAAAATTAAAATTCCTATCCAATATATTCCAAAATCTAGAAAAATAAAAAAGATAACGAGCAATGTTCACTTTCAACAATTCATCGCGGTATTCCAACCAAACGACGTGCTAAAAAAAGACAAATTTTTTTCTAAAATCAAAATTTTTTGGTTAAGAGAAACTATCTTCTTCCACAATACCTAACAAACAACTAGAAATTGACGCGTAATTTTTAGGAGATGACACTATAAGTTGGGTGACTATCAGTGTCTTTCCCAAAAAATATAGCAGACAGGAAGGCATAATTTTTAGTGAGAATAGTGATTTTCATCAAGAATTTCTTCACTTCTAGCTGATGTACTTCGCAATCTTGCTTTACAAACAGAAATCACACACACAAAAGGGAAAAATCACTTTAAGAAAAAAAGAAAATCCCAGAAAGTGCACCAAATGAAATCTCTTATCCACAGAAGATAAAAAGGAATATAGGTAACATGGGAATGTATCTTTTTGTACAAGAGAATTGACAGGCTTCATAGGAAAGCAAGATTTATTCCCAATGGTTATATTTACACAGAACAATCGTCATCATAATCGAAGGCTAACACTGGTGTCTGGTAACGATAATAATTTACATATAGCAATGTTATGCTAAACGATTACTTGTCTTCCACTCAATTAATATCGAAGTATTAATCTTTTCGATAACTTAAAGACGTACGTGTCAATGTACACGAATATCGATCCCGACTCTGCAACTCATACTTTAGAGTTTGATTGTAAAATGGTAGAAGCTTCAATAATTGTTGAAAGAGGAAAGCCACTGCTCCATGAACTTCTTTCCTTCTGTAACAAAACCAGATTAAAAGCAAAAATAAGTTTCCACCACCATTTCTTCTGCTTAAAAGAGAGACCAGAGAAATTTTATCTATATCAACTGAGAGAAACAAATTAAGTATCGTCCACAAAGACTACAAAACAACAACAAATTTAGCCTTTTATCTATATCAACTGAGAGAAACAAATTAAGTATCGTCCACAAAGACTACAAAACAACAACAAATTTAGCCTTTCTTAATGATTTAAAACTTAGCTGTGTCCTTACCATTCAATTCATTGGTAGATCTACTGGCAGATTCTAGACTAAATCCTTAGCAATCACAACATGTTATGTTAGCTTTAATCTATCTCTCCCATTCGCGCAGACTGTTGAAAAAAAGGTTCTTCCAGATGAGAAATATAGTTGAAGAATCTGAATTTGACCAAATATTATGCCTGGTAGCTTAGAAAAGATTTGGGGCCCCCATCTCTGGTCCCTCCATGCTACAAACGAATCTATACGTAAATCTACCCCCCCTTGGTGGGATTAAAAATCAGATGTTTAGTCTAGATTTTGATAAAAGTTGAAGAAATGTATGGTTCAAAAGTTGTAGGTCCATAAAATGTATGGTTAAAATTAATTACTTGACTCTGACTTTTAGATTAAAGCCTTGATTTTAATCCCTCACTGAACAGGGGCCTAGATAAAGCACGTCGCAACCATCATAATTTTCCCAACATCAAGCAAATGACACTATTTATCATAATAAAACCTGACACATGGAAAATGCTTAGGTCTTCAAGCACAATATTTGAAGTCTCTAGCAATAAAATTTATTTCATCTGTCTTCAAGGACAATACTATGAGATACAAATAAATTTAAGTGCATACACCAAAGAGAAACGGAGATTTTACGTATACATGCAATGTCTCAAAAAGTTTCAATCGAGCTTAACATCATCAGTATATCACAATTCAAGGAGAAAAAAAAAATACAGTAAATAGAAAGCAATAACATAGGGAAACGTTTGCATATACAGCTCAACTCTTACTTAATACCAATAAGTATTAATCA
>NW_019238719.1:0-1896 GCF_002742605.1 Olea europaea var. sylvestris | reverse complement strand
ATGTGTTGTACTTTGGTCCCTATAGTTCATTCTTCATTCCTTTTGGTTCATACTGACATCTTTTTGATCAATCATCCTAAAATACTATTTAATTGCCTCTAGCTTTTCTTAAATCATCAACATTAGGTCCGAATCCCCCAAACTTTTGATTAAGCCCAAGTTAGCAAATTTCTCGCTCTTCTGTCCAATTTCATTATTTTACCTCGAGTTACATCTAACAAACGAAATATGTATGAAGTTAAGCATCAATTCATCATAAATAACAAAAATTGCTCCACTTTAATGAATGAAATAAGTGTATAAAATACAATTATCAGATATCTAGTCCTACATTTATATTCAAGTTGGATAATGATGCCAACAAGGGATGTGGGGCCTTGATATTGTACATATCAATTTTAGAAGATTCAATTTTATCATTCACGGAAGAATGAGAAAGGAAATGAACAATTTATTACCTAAGTCGCCTTTATTTAGTTACAACTGACTTTGAAGTCAAAAATGTTAACTTTGTTTTACATTTTTATTCTTTCTGAATTATGGACGAATTTGTATTTTCCACTAGATGATGAAACTTGTTCTTTCTTTTACAATAGCCATTAGTTCGACGCATTTTAGCAACATAAACAATATTGGCATGTTTGGGATCGACCTATTTGAGGATGGAAATGTAACGTTTTAAAGGTTGGAGACCGAAGTGTTGTAGACATCATAGTTTGGGGATCTCCATTCCTATTTCCCTGTTATGTAATATTGCATCCATTTTAGGTTGTTACATAATCTATAATATATTAAATATCACATCAAGTGATAATCATTTTTTTGGACGATTCTATCCCTACTACAATTCAATTATTTCAATAATACCTTATTTTTCATTTTTTAGTATATATTTAACATTTAACTATGCATTTCACTATTTACGTACATGTATAATAATTAACATTTATTTTCAAAGGCTTGCATTTCTATCATACTTAGATTAAAATGGTGCAAATTAATTATACCTTATACATTTGGGGCTATTCAATTATTCTAGGAGTAAACAAATTATTCAAGTTCATGTACACTTATTTGTTTTCAAGATTATTAATTTAATCTATGATGTAAATTTATTTTCCAAGTTCACTTACACACCCTTTGTCTAAATTCTTTTTCAAGATCACATGTATAGAAATTATTATTTATCTATATTCATCAATTCAAATTAATTAAATTCCACGTTCATGAATATATTTAATTGTTCTCATGAGTGTTAAACGTAAGTGAATTAATCTCTCAACTATTTAAATTATTTTCAAAAATTCATTTTTATTTTATTTCAATATCAAATATTTTGCTCTCCCGCATCATGGAATCAAAGGCTTTAGGAGATCTATAGGCGTATAAAAATGAATGATCCATTAAAGTGACATTAATTCAAAAGAGTTTGGTCGAATCTTAATCCAAAAATGTTGGAAAATTTAATATTTTGAGGCACATTCAAATTAATGTATTTGATATTAAATTCCAAAAATGTATTTGATCGAATCTTATTCCAACAACGCTAGAAAAATTGATATTTGGAGGCTCATTCAAGATCACGTGTATATAAATTATTATTATTGTTATTTTATATTTATCAATTCAAATTAATTAAATTTCATGTTCATGAATGTATTTGATTGTTCTTGTGAGTGTTAGACGTAAGTGAATCAATCTCTTAATCATTTAAATTGTTTTCACAAATTGGTGTTTATTTCATTTCAATCATCAAATATTTTTCTCTCCTACATCATAGAATCAAATGCTCTAAGAGACTTAGGGGGTGTTTTCTCTGTGTTTCAATTTTGTGCTTTGAGTTTTGAATTCATTTTGAGTTTTGTGTTTTGAGTGTTTGTTTTGAAATTGTTGAAA
>NW_019238718.1:0-1896 GCF_002742605.1 Olea europaea var. sylvestris | reverse complement strand
TGCCCACGGCGCGATTTTTGTTTCCCATCATTCAGTCGAATTTTAGCCGATTCCGACACCGTCACGAAAAATGACGAAATTGCTGCCCCTGCGCGATTTTTGTTTCCCATCAATTAGTCAAATTTTAGCCGATTTCAACACTGTCGCGAAAAATGAAAAAATTGCCACCGGCGCGATTCTTGTTTCCGATCAATCTGTCAAATTTTTGCTCATTCCAACACCTTCGCGAAAAATGACGAAATCGCCCCCGCGCGATTTTTGTTACCCATCAATAGGTCAAATTTTAGCCGATTCCGACATCGTCGCGAAAAATGACAAAATAGCCCCCGGCGCGATTTTTGTTTCCCATCGATCAGTCAATTTTTAGCCGATTCCGACACCGACACGAAAAATGACGAATTTGCTCCTACGCGATTTTTGATTCCCATCCATCGGTCAAATTTTAGCCGATTTCGACACCGTCGCGAAAAATGACGAAATTGCCCCGGCGCGATTTTTGTTTCCTATCAATCTGTCAAATTTTAGCCGATTCCGACACCATCGCGAAAAATGACGAAATTGCCCCCGGCGCGATTTTTGTATCCCATGTATCAGCCAAATTTTAGCCGATTCCGAGGCCGTCGCGAAAAATGACGAAATTGCCCCGGCGCGATTTTTGTTTCCTATCAATCTGTCAAATTTTAGCCGATTCCGACACCATCGCGAAAAATGACGAAATTGCCCCCGGCGCGATTTTTGTATCCCATGTATCAGCCAAATTTTAGCCGATTCCGAGGCCGTCGCGAAAAATGACGAAATTGCCCCGGCGCGATTTTTGTTTCCCATCATTCAGTCAACTTTTAGCCGATTCCGACACCGTCACGAAAAATGACGAAATTGCCCCTGCGCGATTTTTGTTTCCCATCAATCAGTCAAATTTTAGCCGATTTCAACAATGTCGCGAAAAATGACGAAATTGCCACCGGCGCGATTCTTGTTTCCAATCAATCTGTCAAATTTTTGCTCATTCCAACACCTTTGCGAAAAATGACGAAATCGCCCCCGCGCGATTATTGTTTCCCATCAATCAGTCAAATTTTAGCCGATTCCGACACCGTCCTGAAAAATGACGAATTTGCCCCTGCGCGATTTTTGTTTCCCATCAATCAGTCAAATTTTAGCCGATTTCAACACTGTCGCAAAAAATGACGAATTTGCCCCTGTGCGATTTTTGATTCCCATCCATCGGTCAAATTTTAGCCGATTTCGACATTGTCGTGAAAAATGACGAAATTGCCACCGGCGCGATTTTTGTTTCCGATCAATCTATCAAATTTTTGCTCATTCCAACACCTTCGCGAAAAATGACGAAATCGCCCCCGCGCGATTTTAGTTTCCCATCAATCAGTCAAATTTTGGCCGATTCCGAAACCGTCACGAAAAATGACGACATTCCCCCGGCCCAATTTTTGTTTCCCATCAATCAGTCAACTTTTAGCCGACTCCGACACCGTCGCGAAAAATGACGAAATTGCCCCAGGCACGATTTTTGTTTCCCATCAATCAGTCAAATTTTAGCCGATTCCGACACCCTCCCGAAAAATGACGAAATTGCCCCTGCGCGATTTTTGTTTTCCATCAATCAGTCAAATTTTAGACGATTTCGACACCGTCGCGAAAAATGACGAAATTGCCCCCTGAGCTATTTTTGTTTCCCATCAATCAGTCAAATTTTAGCCGATTCCGACACCGTCACGAAAAATGATGAAATTGCCCTTGCGCGATTTTTGTTTCCCATCAATCAGTCAAATTTTGGCCGATTTCGACACCGTCGCGAAAAATGACGAATTTGCCCATGCGCAATTTTTGATTCCCATCCATCGGTCAAATTTTAGCCGATTTCGACACCGTCGCGAA
>NW_019238717.1:0-1896 GCF_002742605.1 Olea europaea var. sylvestris | reverse complement strand
CAGTCGAGAAAAACGACGAAATTGCCCCTGTCGCGATTTTTGTTCCCGATCAACCTGTCAAATTTTGGCCAATTCCGGCACAGCCGTGAAAAATGATGAAATTGCCCCCGGCGCGATTTTTGTTCCCGATCAACTTGTCAAATTTTAGACAATTTCAAGACAATGGAGAAAAATGACGAAATTGCCCCCGGCGCGATTTTTGTTTTCGATCAACCTGTCAAATTTTAGCCAATTCCGACACAGTCGAGAAAAATGACGAAATTGCCCCCGGCGCGGTTTTTGTTTCCGGTCAACCTATCAAATTTTAGCTAATTCCGACGCAGTCGAGAAAAGTGACGAAATTGCCCCCGGCGCGGTTTTTGTTTCCGGTCAACCTATCAAATTTTAGCTAATTCCGACGCAGTCGAGAAAAGTGACGAAATTGCCCCCGGCGCGGTTTTTGTTTCCGGTCAACCTATCAAATTTTAGCTAATTCCGACGCAGTCGAGAAAAGTGACGAAATTGCCCCCGTCGCGGTTTTTGTTCCCGATCAACCTGTAAAATTTTAGCCAATTCCGGCACAGTCGCGAAAAATGACGAAATTGCCCCCGGCGCGGTTTTAGTTCCCGATCAACCTGTCAAATTTTAGGCAATTCCGACACAGTCGAGAAAAATGACGAAATTGCCGCCGGCGCGATTTTTGTTTCCGATCAAGCTGTCAAATTTGAGCTAATTCCGACGCAGTCGCGAAAAATGACGAAATTGCCCACGGCGCAGTTTTGGTTTCCGGTCAACCTGTCAAATTTTAGCTAATTGCGACACAGTCGAGAAAAATGACAAATTGCCCTCGGCGTGATTTTTGTACCCGATCAACCTGTCAAATTTTAGCCAATTCTGGCACAATCGCGAAAAATGACGAAATTGCCCCTGGCGCGATTTTTGTTCACGATCAACCAGTCAAATTTTTTCCAATTACGACACAGTCGAGAAAAATGACGAAATTGCCTCCGGCGCATTTTTCGTTTCCGGTCAACCTGTCAAATTTTAGGTAAATTCGACAAGGTCGAGAAAAATGACGAAATTTCCTCCGTCGCGGTTTTTGTTCCCAGTCAACCTGTCAACGACACAGTCGAGAAAAATGACGAAATTGCCCCCGGCGCGGTTTTTGTTTCCGGTCAACCTGTTAAATTTTAGCTAAATTCGACACAATCGAGAAAAATGACGAAATTTCTTCCGTCGCGGTTTTTGTTCCCGGTCAACCTGTCAACGACACAGTCGAGAAAAATGACGAAATTGCCCCTGTCGCGGTTTTTGTTCCCGATCAATCTGTCAAATTTTAGCCAATTCCGAAACAGTCGCGAAATATGACGAAATTGCCCCCGGCGCGATTTTTGTTCCCGAGGAGTCTGTCAAATTTTAGACAATTCCGACACAGTCGAGAAAAATGACGAAATTTCCCCCCGGCGCGATTTTTGTTTCTGATCAACATGTCAAATTTTAGCCAATTTCGACACAGTCGAGAAAAATGACGAAATTGCCCCCGGCGTGGTTTTTGTTCCCGATCAACCTGTCAAATTTCAGCAAATTCCGACACAGTCGAGAAAAATGATGAAATTGCCCACGGCGCGATTTTTGTTCCAGATCAACCTGTCAAATTTTAGACAATTCCGACACAGTCGAGAAAAATGACGAAATTGCCCTCGGTGCGATTTTTGTTTCCGATCAACCTGTCAAATTTTAGCCAATTCCGACAAAGTTGCGAAAAATTACGAAATTGCCCCCGGCGCGATTTTTGTTTTCGATCAACCTGTCAAATTTTAGCCAATTTCGACAAAATCGAGAAAAATGACGAAATTGCCCCCGGCGCGGTTTCTGTTTCCGATAAACCTGTCAAATTTTAGCCAATTCCGACACAGT
>NW_019238716.1:0-1896 GCF_002742605.1 Olea europaea var. sylvestris | reverse complement strand
TAAACCATAGGCACCACATCAATTGTTTTAAGTAATACATAGCCATGTTAATTTCACAAAAATATGTGAAACTCTCCCCTTCTTAAATGTTTTGAGTTAAATTTTATCCAAAGATATAATTACAGGTGAGGGTATAAACAATAGTGTCTGAATCAGTTTTACGCAAAGGCAGTCAAATCAACAAAAACTACTCTTGAAACATAATTCGTCTGAAATCAAATACCAATTATTCTAAAACTAATTTAATCATGTGCTGCCAAACTGACTCTGACCATTTGGAAGCATGGTGTATTCTTGTATTGGCATAGAAGCTTGACTCAAAGTAAACCACCACCACAAGAACTGTCCATTTGGAAGCATGGTGTATTCTTGTATTGGCATAGAAGCTTGACTCAAAGTAAACCACCACCATAAGAAAAATATATTTCTATATCTACATCTTCATCATATATGAAGATAAAGTAATTGCTGGCTGAAAAATTAACACCTAAAAAGATAGATATCAAAACAGTGAAACTATTCGCATCATTTAACATCAAATTCTTTTTGTTTTCTCTTTTCTGTTTCCTCGTTCCTCACCTTAGTCATGTAAGCCAAAGGATGTTCAGAACACATCATTTAGTTTGGCATTGTAACATGGCAATGAAACTTTTAAAAGATTTTTTAAATCTGTGGTGAGGCATTCTCCCCCCAAGTCCAAAGGGCATAAGATGTTTTTGTTAGTTCTGGGTTTCTGTAATGAGATTCATGGTAATAAGATAAAACGGGAGGATTTCTTTTCATTCTCTCTTTGGACAACAACAAAAGAGACTGCATTAAGCATAAAATAGAATGCACTGCATTACATGGCAAGCATTCCACCACTTCTCTTGGAAGAAAGTTATGCTTGCACAATGTTACAAGCACTCCAACTACAATGTCAATCAGTTAAGGAATCTAATGACATATTCCCTCCCATGCGAGTTGCGTACTATCACTCGAAAGAATTTGGAATCCATGAGGTGCTATTATATTATTTGAGCTAAAGAATCCAATCCACACCAACATGTGTAGTCTAACTACCAAAGATTCATCCACAATAATCTGAACCTAAAGCAGCCAAATTAATTGTATATACTGGATAAATGCAAAACTAATCATCAAGAACCAGACGATGGAAAGAACAAAAAGTCAACAAAAAGAATAACATCCATTAAAAACAGAGTGGAAATTGCTTCCAAAACCTTTCTGTCTCGTTACAAGTCTCCAGTGACACCAATGCATTTCTGTAATAACCATTTTACTATTAAGAGCCTCCCGTCATAACACCCCCCGCCCCCCCCGGCAGGGGAACCCACGCGAAAAAAAAAAAAAACAATTGCAAGGAATCACTAAACCAGATCTCAGCTGGGATTAGAATTCCAAAAATGCAGCTAATCAGTTTGCTAATTGTTTTAGACCTGGCCCTTGCCTGACTTCCAAGGAATCCTAATTATATCGGAATGTACGAAGCACTAGAATAAGATTTTAGGTGATCAGGTTCTCAATTCGATATTGGAAGACAGCTTATCCTCGTACATTATATATTTTTCTCTATACTCCATAACATGTGAGCCCAAGGATGACAATGTTATATCCGAACTATTTGATGCAAAATTTCATGTCCAGCTCTTCAATACACTAACAAACATTCACAATGCAAGTTCACCAAGCTCTCACCTGGAATAGCCATGACATTCATATAATAATGATGAAAAAGAATTTCAATATATTTCATCATCATTATCTATCATAATCTCTATCAGTTTCGTAGTGCTGAATTATTAAATTTATATCACCTTCCAGCTCTGAATTCAAAACTAAATTCTCTCTTAGAAAGAAACAGTCCCTCCACCAATTGCCTTAGCAAGAATGATA
>NW_019238715.1:0-1896 GCF_002742605.1 Olea europaea var. sylvestris | reverse complement strand
ATTTTTGACACGTTGTTTGACACTTGAATTGTTGTCAAGTGTCAATTGGATGGAAAAAATGTTTGAAATTTAAGCTGTCCAATAGGGTAATGTCACATGGTAAAGTGTAAACTAAAGTGTACACCATAGTGTACATGTAGCAAGGTCCTTCCCGATTGAACTTGCTACTTGTAAACTAATTTTTGACAAGTTGTTTGACACATGTATTGTTGTCAAGTGTCAATCGAATAGGAAAACTGTTTGAAATGGAAGCTGTCCAACAACGTATTGTCATGTGGAAAATGTAAATTAATTTGTACACCATAGTGTACATGTGGCAAGATCCTTACCGATTGAACTTTCTTATTTGTCCACTAATTTTTGACACGTTGTTTGACACTTGCATTATTGTCAAGTGTCAATTGGATTGGAAAACTATTTGAAATTTAAACTGTCTAAAAAGGTGATGTTACATCGCAAAGTGTAAACTAAAGTGTACACCATAGTGTACATATAGCAAGGTTCTTACTGATTGAACTTGACACGTTGTTTGACACTTGCATTGTTGTCAAGTGTCAATTGGATGAGAAAACTATTTGAAATTTAAACTATCCAACAGGGTAATGTCACGTGGTAAAGTGTAATCTAAAGTGTACTCCATAGTATACATGTAGCAAGGTTCTTACCGATTGAACTTTGCAGTTTGTAGACTGATTTTTGACACGTTGTTTAACATTTGCATTGTTGTCAGGTGTCAATTGGATGGAAAAACTATTTGAAATTTAAACTGTCCAACAGGGTAATATCACGTGGTAAAGTATAAACTAAAGTGTATAGCATAGTGTACATGTCACAAGGTTCTTACCGATTAAACTTCACTATTTATACATTGCTTTTTGTCACGTTTGACACTTGCATTGTTGTCAAGTGTCAATTAGATGGGGAAACTGTTTGAAATTTAAACTGTCCAACAAGGTAATGTCACATGGCATAGTGTAAACTAAAGTGTACTCCATAGTGTATATATAGCAAGGTCCTTACCGATTAAACTTTGCTATTTTTAAAATGATTATTGAGATGTTTTTGGACACTTGCATTGTTGTCAAATGTCAATTGGATGGAAAAATTATTTGAAATTTAAACTGTCTAACAGGGTGATGTCACGTGGTAAAGTGTAAACTAAAGTGAACATTATAGTGTACATGTAGCAAGGTTTTTCTCGATTGAACTTTACTATTTGTACACTGACTTTTGACACGTTGTTTGACACTTGCATTGTTGTCAAGTGTTAATTAGATGAAAAAACTATTTACAATTTAAATTGTCCAACAAGATAATGTCACGTGGCAAAGTGTAAACTAAAGTGAACATCATAGTGTACATGTAGCAAGGTGCTTACAGATTGAACTTTGCTATTTGTACACTGATTTTTGATACGTTGTTTGACACTTGCATTGTTGTCTAGTGTCCATTGATTGTAAAACTGTTTGAAATTTAAACTATCCAATCGGGTAACGTCACGTGGTAAAGTGTAAACTAAAGTGTACACCATAGTGTACTTGTAGCAAGGTTCTTACTGATTGAATTTTGCTATTTCTACACTGATTTTTGATACATTGTTTGACATTTGCATTGTTTTCAAGTGTCAATTGGATGGGAAAACTCTTTGAAATTTAAACTGTCCAACAGGTCAACGTCACCTGGCAAAGTGTAAATTAAAGTGTACACCATAGTGTACATGTAGCAAGGTCCTTACCAATTGAACTTTACGATTTGTACACTATTTTTTGACATATCGTTTGACACTTGCATTGTTGTCAGGTATCAATTGGATTGGAAAACTATTTGAAATTTAAATTGTCCAACAGGGCAATGTCATGTGGCAAAAGTGTAAACTAAAGTGTACAGCATAGTGTA
>NW_019238714.1:122533-126112 GCF_002742605.1 Olea europaea var. sylvestris | reverse complement strand
ATTATTATTATTATTATTATTATTATATATGAAAAGCAGGTACATGAAACAGAAGAAGCACTACATGCCCTTATTAAGCCATGAACATTTGTTTTAGATGACTAGGCCTTTGATAAGGGTTAGTGGCTTGGTTAAAACTTTGAGGTTGAAATATTAAAAAATAAAAAATAATTTGCTTCTGTTGATATATTGAACTGTAATTTCTAACCAAGTTGGAGAGGGTAAGGATTAATAAATTGAAAATCAACCTTAGAATACATCGTTGGGAAGAGAATAAGAGAAGGGAACAAGTTTGGGGATGTATGCATCCCACGAGCGAATAAAGTATATATTTGACTTCTAAGGTCGGAAATTGGATCGCCTTATTGAATGTATAGCGTTGCACTTATTTCTTCACACGTAGATTCATTTTGTATAACTTTGAAGCGGTTAATAGACAGGATATAACAAGATAAAATGTTTTCAATCCTAAGCCATAAAGGCATGCTAGCTAACTAAATTTGTCTTAGGTAAATTCGTTTGTTAGTTTTGTTCGTGTGTATTCATTAGTTTCTTTCCTTTTTCTTGTGTGTTTGTTTGAGAGCTAACAAAGTATTTTGGGGATGTTTGGTGAGTGTATTTCACTCATGTTTTTTTATACCATTTAATCTTGATATTTAGTTTATTTCTACTAGTTTTGGAACATTAGTGATGTTTGTATGAGTCAAGGAGAAGTCAATATTGATTAGGTGAAACTCGACGATTGAAAGCTAAATTGAAAGAAAGAAGTGAATAACAACGAAAAATGATGAAATCCAAAGTTTGAAGACTTAATTGCAACTTTTCAATGGTTGATTTTAATTACAAAACGATAATTGAAGATTATTAGGAGTCAATCAGATGAATTAAAAGTCAAAATGAGTGAAATATGATCAAAATATTTTCACAAATTAATTTTCAACCACACAAGTATGAATCAAATTTTTAGCTAGAGATTTAGACCTAGTTTTGACATAATAAACATTTGAATTGGAAAAAAAGATATTTCTAATAAAATTGTAGCCCTTTGAATTATCTTTCAAAAACACTTTGAATTATCTTTCAAAAACACTTTGAATTGCTTCAATTGGATATCGAGAGAAAATAAAAATACTGAAAAATGTGCAGTGCTAAATTTTTTTTAAAGTAGTCACTCAAGTGCCCCGTAATCTAGAAAAATGATAGGTTTGCAGTGGCTAGGCACCCAATGTGGGAGCTTAGGTTCCGCGCCATGTACCGTTTAGGTTTTTCGAGTTAATTCATCTTTTAAAAGCTCAATTTCAATCCAACTCTTCCAGGGACTTCAAAAACACATAAATACCAATCTAGAGGTCACTTTTCAAAAATATTTTAATAGGGTAAAAGGCATGAAAGCAAGAAGAGGATCTTCAACCACCAAAATAGTTTTATCTTTCTTTTTCTCTACATGTTTTTTTTTTTATTATGAATTTGATTTTGCCTCTTTTTATAGTCATGAACTAAACTCCATATCTAGGGCATGATGTAACCAACTTGAGATTATTTTTTGATATTTAGACAGTTATTTCTTTGATATTTCCAATCATATTTATTTGTTTTATTTATTCTTAATGCTTTCAATTAATTGGCTACAAATTGAATGGTTGGATGCTTTAAGTTTCAGTGCTCGAGAAAGGAAAATTTAGTCATGGTCTTGGAATAACGCAACATAGATTCTATAGATTTCAAAAGAAAGTATAAAATCTTTGGAGGACGTTCCACATAAGAACTACGTACTTTACAATTTCTAGATTTTAATTCGAAATGGAGATATTAGAATTGAAATATATAAATAATTTTCACTCAGCACTCGAGAGAGATAGTAGAATTAAATTAGGATTCTTGCATATAAAGTTGGAAAAATTAATTAGAAATAATTATATAATTGAGAAACATTTGATAGTTAGATGAAATCATGACCTTAGGCTTTTTTCATCTTGATTATTTTTCTAACTTGCATTTTATCACATTCACCACATTAACTTAATTAAAACAATTGATTACTAATTCCATTCATCTAAATAAAATAAGAGCTACACAATTATAGTACTTGCTACAATTAAATATCAATCCATGTGGTTTCGACATCCTAACTCCATTATTCTATTACAAAACTTGACACTCTATACTTGCAATATAAAATGTGTAACATGTATGAGTCGTCAAAGCTACAATAATGACTTGATTTTACTTATCTCATATGCCGAAGTTTAAGATATAACTTACTATTTGCTTTCATGATATGCATCAAGGTTTAGAATCTTGACCTTTATAATGTGAATTACATAATACTTAAAGGCACAAAAGGATAATAGGAATGTACGTGAACACATAGAAACTTGTTATTCAACACGGTTAAGTAAACTTTCTAAGCCCTCTTTCACACACAATTTGTTGCATATTGTCAAATGCAAGTGCTTATATATGCTATAATCAACAAATACAATGAAACTTCTTCATACAAGAGATGTAGACATTGTTTTATTTTCATATGAGTAATTATTAAGAAATTAATGATTACACGATGGTAGGAGGTACAAGAGCCGTTCTTTTCAGAATCCCAATTTCTGGGAGAGTACACAATGAAACTTCTACTCACAACTTGCCCAAGCCAGCTTTAGCGGTTTGAAACTTAGTGGAGCGAGCAAATTTCTTACTTATTTATAAACTTTTGTTCATCTTCATCAATTAATGTTCCCAACATCTGGAATTTATTGAAAGGGGTTTGAAATATGATTTCTCCTTAATATTTTTGTTTTGTGTTTGCATTCAAATCAATAAGGCTAGGTTTGCTCACTGGTGTATCATGATGTCACAAATGCACCACAGAAGGAATGTTTATCCATTTGGTTCACTCGTAGATTTTGTTATAGATCCTATAGGACATAAATTTTGCATTACTTGTGTTACTCCTCACAAAAAAAGCTCCCAATGAAAGCCACATGGAGGCGGAAGCACTAAGTATAGACATTTGGCAGTCAACTTAGTCAAAATAAAGAAAGGGCGAGAGTTGCCTTGCCGATCAAGGCACTACCTCTATCAAGGTCCTTCTGCCAAGGCGCTCTCTTTCAAAACTAAACATCTTCACATCCAAAACTCTCTCTCTTATGGCCAAAGTGCTTGTTCTCTTTAAAGCAGGCTTGATGAGTATTTTTAGAAATGATTGATGTGACGTTAGTATTAATAATTGTCAAACATGTCAGTCTAGGAATGTAGGACAACTGAACCCTTTTCAATGTATTTGTCATTATAATTAATTTATGACAGCGTTATGTAAGACTTCAATTAATTGGATAAAGCCATATGGATCTGATCCAACGGTGACCACTTCGACCTAATTGCTATAAATAGTAACTATTGTTTTAACATTGAAATGTATTGGGAAAAAAGTATACGAACTCTATATGCTTATCATCATTTTTATCCTTTTTTAATTTACTTAAGTCAAGATTACACTTGGGATAACTGTTCTTGATCGTGTTCGTTCATCATCATCATCGATCATCTTATCATTGGTGCTCGAACAGTTACTTCTCGTGTCCA
>NW_019238714.1:117398-117729 GCF_002742605.1 Olea europaea var. sylvestris | reverse complement strand
CAGAAACAATTCCTCTGAATGTATGTTCTATAAATCCAAAAGCTGTATATGTTTCCCATTTATTAAATTGTATTGCTAAATCTATACTTTTCATCCATGTTTCTATAGCCTTATTTTTATCTACACAGTCTAAATCTAACCATACTCCTGTTGTGTGGATTGGTTCATTATAGGATTTCATTGGATTTATTTCTTTTATGGATTGTTTTCTTACATTTCCAGTGTATCTTTTATGTGTTTTTCTATATGGGTTAATACCATCCTTAAGCGGTATTGTAGTACCATAAGGATAATCTTGTTCTTCATCACTACTAAATTCTACTTTTATATT
>NW_019238714.1:80145-117231 GCF_002742605.1 Olea europaea var. sylvestris | reverse complement strand
TACTCTTCTCCTGTAGATTCTAAGAATTTTTGTTCTATTTCTTCTACGTCTGTTATCATATATTATTTTTCTTCATATTTTTTCCCTTTATTATTTTTTTTTTTTGTGTTATCCTAAAATCTTGAGGTGGATTAATTATAATCCTATCTTTTCCCTTAAGATTTTTATCTAAAAGAGCATTTCCTACTTGTAGATTATGTTCTAGGTTTTCTAATCTTTTATGTATATCTCCAAAATTTTCATTTGTGGTGTTTTTAGGCAAATAAGGATAACTAGGTTTTTTTATATTTTTCAACTTTTTTCAAAAATTCTTCAATTATATTTTCTTCATCTACTATATTCATCATAATTTTTGGTTCGTAACATGGCTCTGATACCATTTATTCGGAGTGTGCAGCGGAGTGGTTAATATTTTTGAGCCAATTAAAATCTTTATAAGTATCTAAAATGTCACAATAAAATTTATAAAATTCACTATTTTTTATTAATATTTTTTCTTTAATGATTTTATTTAATTATTTAATTCTTCTTCTCAAATTAAGAATTAATTTATACATATCATTTTCTGTTTTGATTGTATTATTATCTATAGAGACGTTTTTATTTTTTAATTTTGGATCTAAATATTCTGTAAAGAATCCTTTCAGTTCTTCTTCTAAATGATTTAATTCACTTTCTGTTGCATTTCTTAGATCAATAAAATCTTCTATAATATTTGGGTTTAAATTAATTAAAGATTTTTGGTTTATATTTTCTTGAGGACCTATTTGAAGGTTTTTATACATAGTAGTGACTTTGGTTGCAATTTTTCTATAAGGGGTATTTTTGGAAGGATGATTGTTTGAAGACTATTTTTCAAATGTTTTCCTTTCTTAGTCTATTTTTAAAAACCTTCCTTTTATTTAGGCTGTTTGGATGTATTTCCCGACTAAGTTTAAAAGTAATTAAATTTTTTCTAATGTGTTTTTTCATATATTACTTATTTAAATTTGTGAGTTAAAAATTTATTTATTTTAACCATAAAATGGATGTTATTATCAAAATAAGTAATACGATCTATATTTGATTTCATCAGTTAAAATTTTTTTGTTAGAACTTTGTCATGAGAGTCCAAAAATACATTTTGATCTACTTTGTCATAAACGTCTTGAGTTTAACCTTTTAAACTAAATTTCGTGTGGCAAAGAGCATCTTTTATGGTATGAAAAAATTTAAATTTTAGTCCACCCTAACATATCTTTTTGGCTCCACGCCCTAATTTAGCCCCTGCTTGACTTTTTTTTAGAATAAATTTTGTAAAGAATAATTTTGGAAAATGCATGATTAAAAAGTATAAATAAGTTTTAAATTTACGTAAAAATTTATTTTATTAAAAAAATATGTAGTCAAAAATAAATTTTAAAGAATATAACTCAAACATGAAATTTAGAGTTGACAAACACAATCCATTTTTCGATCTTATCAAGAGGCCAAATATTTCACAAAAATGACAAAATAAAATTTCAATATTCCATTAAAATTTCAAAATAATTAAGCCCTTGTTTGACATCCAATAAATCATGACTCTGTTTTCTCCAACTTATCTTCAACACATTCACACGATTAGACATTTTGCACGTAAATTTTAAACTTTTTCCTATTTTCGAACTAT
Source organism: Olea europaea var. sylvestris (assembly GCF_002742605.1). Taxonomy (NCBI): domain Eukaryota; kingdom Viridiplantae; phylum Streptophyta; class Magnoliopsida; order Lamiales; family Oleaceae; genus Olea; species Olea europaea. Next base: position 115,580 of record NW_019238714.1, on the reverse strand, counting down.
ATACTGTCCCAAAAAAAAAAAATTGCAAAAACAATTAAATTTCTTATTTTCGAACTATATACTGTCCCAAAAAAAAAAATTGCAAAACTCATTAAATTGGATGTCAAACGGAGGCTAAATGCCTACTTCAGTAAGGATCTGTTCGATTGAAAAGATGGAATTGAACTGAATTGAAAAAGAATTTCAGAGAATTGAATTGACTAAAAATTATTTTCCTGAAAAATATAAATTATTGTGTTTGATTGGTATAATTTTCAAGTGAAAAATGTTGAAATAAAAGTGGTTTTTTATGTTTATTTGGCTCTGTTTTACATTAAAATTATCAATTAAATGAATGGAATTTACTGGTATTGGATATAAAATTTGTTTCCATTGTCAAAAAAATTCAAGAAATTCAAGAAAATCATCTATCTTTTGTTGTTTGTTTGGTTTTGTTTTACATGAAAATTGTCAATTAAGGGGAAATATTTTTTTTCAATAATTCTTAAAATTTGTTTCCATTGCCAACCCAAAAAAAAAAAATTAAAATAAAGTTGCTACAGTAAACCGGAAATTGAAATCTCACCATTTTGGTGAGAATTCATTTTCCTCCATAAAAAGGAAAAGGTCTATGTAGCACCAAAATGTGGAAAATGAATTCGTTGAAAATTTTTGCCAATCAAACACGCAAAGGCAAAATCAAATACCCAAAAATTGGAAAGTTGGAATTCCAATTCCATTTTCTATGGAATTCAACTCCTATTAAACACAGCCTAATATTATTTCTATATATTTATGATCATTGCTGAGGCATTCTTGAGTTGGATTAATATTTTATTTTCTAGGTGGGTCCCATTTCTTTGTCCGTCACTTGTAATGGAACCTTAAAACCTGGGACAGACAAGTCAATCCTGTTATGCATCAACCTTAGACACACTCCAAATAGACAAAACTGCATATGTTAGCTTCATTCATTCCCATGATAATCTTCATCTTTACTTCTTTACATGTAACCCAAAAACAAGCAAAAATTTCGAAACCATTGAGGGGGGAAAAAAGACTAATATAAGATGCTAAATGTCGAATTTAATCCCTTTCTATGTTTATTAATACAAAGTATTATTCACTTGAACCCCATTTTGATATTAGAAGAAGATGAGTAAAACAATGATGAAGCCGAGAAGCTCGTGTTGACGCTTCCCTGGTACAAGCTTTGCATTGGCGGGTTTGACGATGAGGTCGCCAGAACTCCAGTCGAGTTCTTATTTTCGTGATTTTCTGGTGTGGGAGAGCCCTTGAGGAGGACATCTACTTTTGCAAACTCTTCTCTTTCATTCTTGATTTCCTTGAGCATTGCAGCCACATCTTTCATAGTAGGTCTTTCATCGGGCGATGAGTTTACGCATAATAAGGCTATGCCCAATACCTGCATCATTTCCTCAATCTCGGATTCGGGTCGGGATAGCAAACTTGGATCTAGAACTTCGAGTCCTCCCCTTTTCTGCCTCACCCAATCAACTATGTGAAGTCCATCAGGTATCGTTGGATCAATTGCTTGTTTTCCGGTTAAGACTTCCAATACAACGACGCCGTAGCTATAGACATCAGTCTTTTCTGTGATCTTCATCATGCAGCCATATTCTGATGAACAAAATTAACAAAAACTCAGTCACTTCAACTAATCTTGCTGAAAAGGGCGAAAAATTAACTACTTAGTTTTGAATTTGCATATAGGCTCATTTCTTCGTATAATCTGCATGCGAAAATGGTAAGTAGAACTGACCAAATAAAAGGCATTCCAACATCGAATATATGGAATAAAAGAAGAAATAGTTACCAGGGGCAATGTATCCATAGGAACCTGCAATTGTATTTGAAGACCGACCAAAATCACCATCCTCGACAAGCTTCGCAAGGCCAAAGTCCGCAATGTAAGGCTCGAATTCAAGACCAATGAGAATGTTATTGGCCTTGATGTCTCGATGGACAATTGGAGGCACACAATCATGGTGTAAATATGCAAGTCCTTGAGCTGCCCCTAACAAAATTTGATACCTCAGCTCCCAAGCCAGAGGTGTCCCATTCCTCTCATGTAGAAGACTGCCTAAACTCCCATTAGGCATATAATCATACATGAGCAATCTCGTGTTTTTATTCCAACAGCAACCCAAGAACTTGACAATGTTTTTATGGCGAATTGAACCGAGCGTTTTCACTTCTGCTGAGAAGGAATCACGAACGCCAGACTTTTCATCGTTGCATCCATTAGTTGCGGCCATTGCTGTGGGCCATAGTTTCTTCACGGCTATGACTTCCCCATTGTCCATATCCGCACGGTAGACAACACCCGAACATCCTTTTCCTATCACATTGGAATCTACAAGGCATCTCAATACTTCTTGTACCGAAAAGTTGAGTTTCTGGAATGGAGTGAACTGCCAAGGCAATGAATCTCCAATCTCCGATTCATCATCACCTCTAATAGTTCTACGAGCTCGAATTACTGCAATTATTCCCATTATCACCATCACAATTGTCATAGCAATGAGCAATACAATTGCTAATTTGAACACCCTCGACCTTCTCATCTCACTCCCTTGTTTCGCCGCTCCTAGTCCTTTAGCATTACCCAAGAAACATGAGTCCCTCCCGAAAGCACATAGGCCTTGATTTCCAGCCAGGTCCGTTAATGCTAACTGGCGAAAGAGCTTGTTGTCAGGAAGAAAACCGGTGAAATTGTTATAAGATACATTGAGAGAGATGAGGTTATCTAGGTTAGCAAGAGAACTCAAATCCCCCTGAAGCTTGTTGTGCGAAATGTCAAATATAGAAAGCTTGTTGAGTGAAGAAATTTGGGCTGGGATTTCTCCGGTGAGTCCATTCCAACTCAGGTTGAGAGCTATTTCAAGAGATACAATTTTACCCAACTCCACAGGAATGCTGCCAGAAAGCTGATTGCTGCTAAGATCAAGTAGTTGGAGACTGGAACAGAGGCTAATTGATGGAGGTATTGATCCAGAGAACGAATTCTTGTTCAACATTAGCTTGCTCAATGAAATAAGACGGCCAAAACTTGCTGGAATAGGACCAGAAAAGCGGTTACTTGAAACATCAAGAACCTCAAGCCCAGATAGAGATGATAGGGAGTTAAGCAGGGGACCTTCTAATGTATTATTACTTAGGTCCAACATTTGTAACTCTGTGCAACTTCCAATTTCATCAGGCAATGGCCCGGAAAGTCGATTTCCAGAAAAATCAAGAAAATTTAAGCTCTTCAACCCTCCAATTTCTTTAGGAATTCCACCCGTGATCCGATTGTTTCCAAGTCTAAGTCTAACTAGGGAACTGCAGTTACCAATATCTGAAGGTATCGACCCCGAGATATCATTAGAAATCAACAAAAGCTTAGTGAGGTTTCGCAGTTGAAATAAACCAGGAGGCACAATACCAGTGAGTGAATTGTGAGACAAATCTAATGCTTGAAGATTGCTACAACTAGCCAAACTTGAAGGAATGCTCCCTTCAAGCTGGTTCTGCCAAGCCAAAAACACTTCCAGGTTTGACAATTTTCCTAGCTCAGAAGGAATCAAACCCGAGATCTGATTAGTGTCGAACTGCAATTGAACAAGACTTCTAGCATTTGAAAGAACAGTAGGAATTGAACCAGACACATTATTATCACTCAGCATTAGTTCTTCAAGCTCAACTAAACCACCAATAGACCAAGGTATAATGCCAGACAAAGAATTCAAGGACAAATCTATAGAAATTAACTTGGTGCAATTCCCAATCTCATCTGGAATTTCCCCAATAAAATTATTCTGCCATAATAACAATTTTTCCAACTTTGACAATTCGCCAATCTCTTTTGGAATTGAACCAGAGAGACTATTCTCATACAAATACAAGTTCATAAGCTCAGAGCAGTTACCTATTTCAGGTGGGATTTCACCAGAGAGCATTGTGGTGTATATGGACAATGTCTGCAGCTTCTTGAGATTACTCAACGAGGCCGGTAAAGAACCTGAAATCCGCGTATCAGCCAGGCCTAAAACTGTCAAATTGCTGCAGTTTCCGAGCTCATCGGGGATTTTTCCAGCGATATCTTTGTTACCGCCGGCCCGGAGAACCTCCAGACTCGATAATTGGCCTAACTCTGATGGTAAGTTTCCATCAAGCTTATTATCGAAAAGCAAAAGGTTCTTTAGGCCTTGACAATTGAATAGCTCAACTGGGATCTTCCCAGTTAATTCATTTGAGTTCAAAATCAAATCTTGAAGGGATTGAAGCTTCCCAATGCTTGAAGGGATTATACCCACAAGACCATTTGAGCTCAAGTCAATGACTTTGAGTGCAGTACAATCACCAATTTCTGGTGGAATAATTCCAGTGATGTTTGCATCAGAAATCGCCAGTTTCTCAAGATATATAAACGATGAAAGATTTGACGGCAAAGGGAGCTCAAGAGGGATTGATAGAATATTGATTTCAGTAACAAACCCTCTTGAATTGCATGTTATGTAATTCCATTTGCATGGTGTAGGATCAAGTACATTCCAGTTCGAAAAAGGTGGTGGAGGTGAAGAAGAAGAAGGGCTGTGCAGCCATGAAAACAGTACAGAACCCTCATGGCTGGTGGCGGTGGCGGCCACAGCGGCAGCGAAAAGGGTGGCTAAGAAAGTTAAAGAAAACAAGAGAGGTGGTGGTGATGAAGAAAAAAATTGGTTTTGTTTGAAACTGTCAAGGTTGTAATAAGATTTGTGCCTCGAGCTTAGGGGAAACATTTGCCTCAATTTCCAAAACTTTCTTCTCGGGTTTGCATAATTTGGGTTTTGCTGTTGGTTTCTCAATCTGTGTGTATTTCTTGATTTGAACTCAAACTCAAAAAACTCAAAATGTTCACCGAAAGAAATATACTAAAGAAATGCAGCCAAGAAAGGAATACCTAGACATTGGAGACCTTGCAACAATTCACCATTACACACACTGTGAGTTTGTCCACATATAAATACAACATATACATACATATAATTTACTGGTAGAATTGATTATAATAATAAGTGGGCTTGGGGTGGGGTAGCGTGGGGTACGATAAACAAACACTTGTCAAAGACTCAAAATGAGTTCTAGTACGTGTGGGTTGATTCTTTAGGGTTCTTTTACGAGTAAACACGAGAGTTTTGAAGACCGGTTGGGTACAACTACACAACTCAGTGTTTGTATTCTTATATTTAGTCCATGTTTCTCATTATTTTTCCATTAAAATGAAAAATATAATCANACAACTACACAACTCAGTGTTTGTATTCTTATATTTAGTCCATGTTTCTCATTATTTTTCCATTAAAATGAAAAATATAATCAATATTCATCACATGAATTCATCAAATTTGAATTTCTATTTGAGGCTTATAACAGTTATATTTTTCATTCTCATTTTTACAAAAAAAGGAAACGAACGCCCCCTTTATGGTTTTTGCAAAATGAATAGAGAATAGACACTGTCAAGGCGTCACTCCTTACTCTGGTCTATATTATGTATGTGTTTGAGCCACATTATTTTGAAAGAATGTATTTTGAAATAAAAGGGGGCTCTTTCATCTCTCGCCTGTGCGTGCCTAAACATTGATGGAGAATGTGTAATTAAAAGATGAGGAAAAGTTTTGAATTTATATGAAATATTATTCTATCGAAGAATGTGTGATTAAAACGATGTCAAATTACTATTTAAGAATATATTTTTCTAAAAGAATACTGCTCAAACGGGGCATATATATCTTTTTAGTTCGACTAGACAATCAAGGGAAGAAAAAATGAAATTGAACTAAAAAATTAATATAGCACAATTATGCTCGTCTAATTTAAATATTAACACTCGTCTAATTTAAATATTAACATTCATAAAATTTCAAACACTAATTGGCAAGATTTAAAAACTTCAAAATAATATGGAAACTATTTTTACAGAATTAGGAGAGATGGATATTGAATTGATTTGGGATGATAAAATTGTCAATGATGAACCTGGACTGTCAGATTGCATCATATCAAATTAGAGTGCAATCACTAACCGTTCAAATCAAACCTTTCAGATGTTCCTTATCCCTTCAATATTCACACATTCGAACTTATTGGTCACACTTTCTCATCGCATCTAATACCAATAACTTCTCATTGTTCTCATCCAATTACCAAGGTGGACGTTGACTTGTACTCTGCATACACTGATCGCTAAGCCCTTTCCGAGTCATTGAAACATGGTTTCATTTTGAAAATTTTAAAGCTCCTGGTGAGAAATGCGTGAGTGCGCCTCTAAAGCCATCTTTGCTACGTGTGCAGCCATAGCCAGAGCAGCGGGCGCAGGTGGTACGTAGAACCACTTATATGGCCTAGGACCCTAGAGTGTAGATCAGGGAATTGTACAAAATTACAACTTAAGAAAGTGTAACACTTCATCTATTTGTCAATGATTATTTAAATCTTTTCTACATAGTATTTTGAAGATTTATTCCAATTCATAGAAATCTTCGTTTAGCAACTTAATATATCAACATAATCTGGCCAACGACGAGAATTAATTACCACTTAATTAAAACGGTTAATTAGATATGTGATTCACCTAAAAAGTTATTTAAAGTTGACTAAAAATTCCTTACCATAACTATTTAATAGCGTCATTTAATTCCAATAAGTTACACAACAATTATTGGAATGGCCATAATATAAATGTTGTAACTTGTAAGTGTCCTCGTCGACCTTGATGACCTTGAGTAGGACAATGAAGCCATTATAAATACACTATACTCTCTATCCTTGTTGAGGTTGACAAGGTGACATAGGACAAAGAATACATTATAACTAAACTATACTCGTCGACCTCAATAAGATTGACAAAGGTGACATAAAAGAAAAGAGATTTCCTTGTGAATTGTTTTTTCTTTCTACAAAACATTCTAACTTGAATTATTGACAATCGAAATCTTGATATCACATAGACTAAACCTTGAAGCTTTCATAGAGGTATGTGTTGGTCCCAAATTAATCTAACCATTACCAATAGCACAAAAATAAAAATAGAAAGTATTGACCATGCGAATTGAACTCTCCAAGTGGCCAATCAAGAGTCATACCACGTGTTCCTTCCTGCACGCAACAACAAACGGTCAAGCGTATTTGGTCGGTTCCAGCGGTGGCGTGGAGTGGCTCTCGATTGGCCACGTAGAGGGTCCAATTCGCGGGATCAACATAAAGCAGTAAAGAACACGAATACTTTTCGTCCTAAGATCCAAATGTTTAGCGAATCTAATTCCTAATCACCCATGGAGCATAAAGATCGATATTGTTGAAGTTCACAAGCAACATCAAATGGCTGAAAACCATACAATGTGTCACCATCTCAGGAAGAGGCATACCCAGCTAGTGGAAAACGTGTTTGTCTAAATAGCACTTTTCACCCATGGTCACTATCAATTGATAAGTCAAAACTGGATCAAAATTTTGGTCAACAATCTGCACCCTATATTCAATCAATCATGCTACATGTACACAAATTTTTATCAGACAGATTGACACATTATCCATTGGTTTTATTGAATATTGGACAAAAAGCAATTTAAAACCGGCCAATCCAATGTTGGCATATCATCATCTATAATGCTTCCTGTATATTTCATCTATTCAAGGAACTTAATTCTAATCTAGTTGGGATACCACAGTATACATGAGGCTATGTGTTGTCTTCTTCATTTGCTCACTTACTCGCAAGCAAAGTATTTCAACCAGTGTTCAAAAATTGTAAACAATCATTGAACTTGACCAGAGCAAAATGTTACTTCCCATATTTATTGGACTAACCTTAGTTAAAATCTTACCAATTTATATCTACTAAGAACACTAATCAAGTATGCAAGGTGAGATCTGGTGCGGACCAGTATGTACATAATTGATCCGACATTATTAGACCATCTTCAATGAGGAACATCAAATTTGATGTAATTTTACGTCAAATTTGGTATAGATTATTGGAGATGGTTTTACATCAAATTTTATCTTGAATTTTTCATTACAAATTATATTATTACTAAAATCGTAAAATTTAAATTTAAATGTAATGAACTAAAATATTGCATTTATTAATGCATTGAAAAATATATTAAACATATTACTGCAATTAAAATTTTACATTGAACACAAGACCAATTTTAATTTATTATTGAAATAATTATAACTTACTAATTTATTAGAATTTAAATATAAATGAATAAAAATAACCATCACAATAAAACAATTATAAATCAATTAAAATCTATTAATTTTAAAATATAAAAGAGGGATATAGATGGAATAATACTTATTGTAAAGTGGAAAGAAGGACAGAAGGACAAAATGGAGTTATTGAAAATTCTCAAATTTGGAGTAATACTATTCATTTCACCAAATTTTGCACTATTTCACCAAATTCATCGGAGAGGATTTTACACCGAATTTGACCCCTCACTGGAGATGCGTTTAGCATATGGAATTCTTTCTGTCCTTTTATGTCATTACATGATTTGTATGATTGATATGAAAGAAAGCTTAAAGTTATTTCTTAATAATAAAGGTACAACTTTGACTCGATCATAGAGAAATTCTCAAGGATCTTAGTGAGTTTGGAGCACGAGAATACAATATATCTATCTCTATCTCACGTTCTTAATTTGTGTGTATATATATACATCAATCATGATTTCTTAAGCACCGAATGATGTGACATACTACAATAGACGATGAAAAAATAATTATTAGTTTTAAAACTAATTACACCGCCTATTGTTAAGCATTGTACACCGGTGCTTAGGAATGATATAAATCTGTGCTTCACCAACACATTGGAAAATATTTGGAAGCTGCCAATATCTCCTATTCTCAATAACTTTTGATTCCAATGCATCTTATCAAACCTTATTTAATATTGCATTCAATTCCTTATCAAATCCTCAAGATTGATATACTTTTTCTCTCTTGTATGATATTATTTGTTCATTTTTCCTATTGTACACTGGTAATTCTGTGCAATACAAAGAATCGAACAGTTTACAATGTGAAAATAAATAATATTTTTCATAATTTTTTATTGGCGCAATATAATTACCCAAGGCATACTTGGAGTTGGTGAAGAGATTTGAATATCTACTCGTTCAATCTTGAATATTGAAGATGGTATCAATATTTTTGCTGGTGACAAATCGTACATTTATAAATAACTTCCTATGACATCTTTTAACCGTAATAGAACATAGAAATTCGCAAAATAAACTGATATCAAACCTACAAATTATGCATAATATGATGAAAGATTGCTAAAACAGCAAGCCTGATTAATGCAATGTCATGCGCATAAGCGTGAACTGTTAATTAAATTCATGAAACAAAGTTTTTAATTAATTAAGTACTTATTTTGATTAAGAATGGTAGAAGCTGGTGAGATTCGCAGTCTTTCTAATTATTTTGACCTAACACAAGCATCCATCGAAGTTAGCAATTTTTTGCCTCGGATCACAATTAGATCCAATGAAATTAGTTTTTATATTGTGCATTTGAAGAAATTATTAATTTACTAATTTGAATTTTTAAATTATATTAGTTCTGAGAATTTAGGAATTTGAGGGTGAATAATTATAGTTTATTCTAGGTGACAACTCACAAATATATCAATTTAATAACAACTCTCTTGTAATACATAGGGAGATAATTTTTTTTTCTTTAACTATTTGATTTTAATGTGTACTTGAAATGCAATATTCAATATATTTAATAATTTTATGATTTTATGTAAGACAAATGCACTAAAATATGTCTTGCCACGTAAAAAAAACTTGGACAAAATATGGCATTGAACCAAATACTTAGGAATTTTTTTATTTTTTTTTTCCAAACTTTATTTTGAATTTTTAAATATTTCCTTTTTGATTCACTCTTGATTAACAATTGATGATACCTTTTGGGTTATGTTGAGTGCTTTTTTTTGTAACATAGAAATTACATTTTTTTAAGTTCGTGTTATATGAGTAATATCATAAAAAGTATAAACTTCATATGTATCGAGTAATATTATCTGAAATCAGTTAATCGAGTCAATTTTTCGGTCGAGTTCGTAAAAATAGTTAGTGGGACCTACTTAATGGGATCAATAACAATATAAAATTTACCAAAATGAAGAAAAATCCAATTAAATACAAAAGCCAAAAAAATAAAATTAATAATGAACCATAGTGAGATAATAATTCATATTTTGTAGTTAAGTGGATGCAGTGGAGATGCACTTTAGCAACCACATCCCAGATTTTGAGGCAATATCACGTGAGTAGAAGTTATTCACTTTTTATAAGATTACTTTATTGTCCATTTGCAAAGAATAAATTAAAAAGGGGCCATAATGTTCATTAAACAAATGTTTAGGGGCTAATAATCCAAATTAAAAAAGTTAAACGGCGCTGCTAAAAGTCACAGGTCCCTGATTTTAGGGTCATAATCTTGGGAAGCTGCCCAAATTGGAATCTTAACACGTTTGCACTGACACAAGTCGTCAACCCCACCTCACCTGCCCAAGCACAAACCTAACTAACACACTTACTATGAATTTAGTTTTCGATATTTTTTATGAAAAATATCATCTAAATTTTTACTTTTATTTTCTTTATTGATATATTTCTCATGAAAAATATTTTCTTACTTTTGATCACATGATCATATTTTCTTTGAAAACAAGAAAAATAATTTTTTTCAAGTAATTCTCTCTCATCTGCATCCTGTCTCTCATCTATCCATTATTTAAAAAAAAATAATAATAATAACATTTTCAAAGTTAAAAATTAACTCAATCAAACAAATAATAATAATAAAATTTGCATTAATAAAATAATAGGTAATTTAATTACTTAAAATTTATTTTCTTATGTAAATTCACTATTGCAATCAAATGCACCCTTACTTCCCTTTTTCAAAAGGAAATTATTTTGATTGTTTTAGAATAATTGAGAGGAAAAGGAATCCAAAAATAATAAATTAATCTGCATTAATAAAATAAAAGTTCGTGACGGATGCAATCCACATCAGGTAGTCGTGAAGCAATAATAGATTTGGTGAAATAGAAAAAAAAAAAAGGTTGAACCCCAACCTTAAGGGTCCCCCACCGCCCCTGCCCTGGAGCATCGTGAGAGAGGTAAATCGCAGGTTATGCCTCCAATGGTACAGGATAGAAGGCTGATTGTACACTTACACTTATTCAAGAGCCAAATCCATATTTCAGGATTCGAACCCTTGACGCGATAGTTTCAAGTAAAACTGGATTTCTCCAACCTCCCCTTTTATCACTTGGAGATGTGCCCTGAGGGCAAGATTTGATGAAATAGATATGTATGTGAAGAGGTGAATTATCTGTACTTGCACTTAAAGAGCTTGAGAAATTTGTTATTTGGAAATTGGTTTTGGCCAATTCCTTCGCAGCCTAAGTGAAAAGTGCAGAAGATGTCCTTTTATATTGCCAGGAGCCATTAGTGAGATGAACAATTCCCCTTGTTTCACAAAAGTTTTACAGTGTAACACTTGTTTGGTCCAATTTTTTTTTTTTTTTTTTTCTAACTATCTTTCAATAGAAGATTGTAAGTACCTTGTCTGTAAAAAATCTGTGAACCTACCCTTTACAACAAGCATCTTTCTAGTGAGATATCACTAACTCTACCATACTAGTTCTACTTAATATAACTAATAACTAATTATAGAGTAAATCAATATTAATTCAAACTAGTTATGAGAATTAATATTTCCAATAATCACTAAACTTAATGTGATGTCTTCGGTTGCTCATTACAATTTCATATATCGAGTTTTGACCACTAAACTTTTCAAAATGTTGAACATTATTCATTGGGATAATTTCCTTTTTGCAGCTTTAAAGAAATAGTTGAATGGTAGACAAATTACACACTTGGTGTCCCATAACCATTAGATGCCCAATCATAGAAGAGGAACTTGCCACGTAAAAAGGTCTCTCCGATTGCTTATTATATTGTGACAGAGTCTTTGATTTTCCACTCTACTTTAAGATGGTCGAGTTTTACCACTAAACTTCTCAAATTGACGCTTGGGCAATATGGAAATTTTGGCATTATCAGAGGCACTTCAGGGAACATGCTTGCTTTATGAATATATGATTAGAATGGTTTGAATGGTTTAGCATTCTAAAGGTTGAACCCCATCCTTGAGGGCCTCCATCGTCCCGCCCCTAGAGTTTTGTGAGGGAGGTAAATCGCGGAATGTGCCTCAATAGGTCAGGGAACAAGAGCTGCCTGTACACTGCGCTTACAAGGAATCCAATTTCATGTCTCAGGAATCGAACCTCCATACTACGACTGTCAGCAAGGCGTAAGATAACCTCACTCCTGTCCTTTGCACCACTGAACTATGCCCCCGGGGCTGGTTTAGCATTCTTCTCCTGCAAGAGAATGAATGGTTTGTAGTGTTTGATATGCAAAGTCAAGTGGATGGAATTTTACAAGAGAGAGAAAATAATATTATAATTATAAATCTTTTAGCAAAAAATTATTTTTTGTTATCACATTGTAAAATACCCTTATTTGACAACCATTATTCAAGAACTCTTTTTTCAACATATTCATTTTCGATCACATTCACACAATAAAGTATTCTACATGTAAACCAAAATTTTTTCTCCACCTTTTAACTACACATTCTCTAAAAAATTATTATTCAAAACTTTATTTTTATCAAATAATAACCATCAAACAGGACCGTAGTATGTAAAGTGTATTATTTTATTTTATTTTTTTCAAATACTCTATTATATTTATGATTCCGAAAATACTTCTTACTATACTAGAAATAATCAAAATTATTGACATTTATAGTACAAGTTGGTTATTTAGACTATTTGAAACAAAGCAAAAATAAAATCATCTAATTTATTTGAATTCCTAAGAAAGAAAATAAAATTAGTGTTACCTTGTTTCCCGTAGGGGTGACATGGAAAATAGACACCAGTCACTTCACATGCTCATTGTAATATTTTGTGACATTTATTGATGATTTTAGTCGTTACACTTAGATATATTTCATTCGTTCTAAAAGTGAGGTCATACCACTCTTAGGACTTTTTAGCTTACATTGAGACACAGTTTTCTGCTAGCATTCAGATTCTAAGGTCCGACAATGGGGTAGAATATATGTCTCATAAATGTCAAGCATTCTTGCAACAAAATGGTATTATCTCTCAGCCTACTTGTCCATATACTCCACACCAGAACGGGGTAGTCGAAAGAAAGAATCACCACTTGTTGGATGTTGTTCGAGTTTTGTTTTTGGAATCTTCAATTTCGCCTAGATTTTGGGTCGAAGCTCTATCCATGGCTATACACCTAATTATTCGACTTCCTACTCAACATTTGGATTTTGACTCGCCTCATTTTCGTCTGTACAGTACACATCCCAGTTACGATATGTTATGTTACACCCCTAACCAAACCATTTCGGCACATCACGCTCACTCCTCAGCGAGGTGCCACGTGTCTCTCCGAAGTGGTTCTAAAGTAATATGAGCCTAGACCTAACTTTAAGTTCACATGCTAATCTCCAAGTGAGTTTTCCAAAGCATCCGAAGTGTCCCCATGTCGAATCATAGGGTACACTGAGGCGCTTCTTCAAACAGCTCTCAGCCGCTTGTTTCAGAGAGAGGGAGATCTTTGTCAGAATCCCTTTTATCTCAATGGATTAATTGACGTGACATTTCCATGGATTGATTAATGTGACGTATCAACTTTATGTCAATTCAACTCAGAAAAATTAATTGCCCGTCACTTTAGACGCGGTTGATTGACGCCTATGATCGGACACCTTAGACTATCAGATGCATACACATGTCCCACATCCAACAGTGCTTCTCGTCTATAAATATCAAATGTTTGGCAAGCGGTAATGGTAATGAAACACACACTAAACTTAGCTACCCACACACAAGTGTAGTTTTTCTCCTCCCCACTCTTACGCAATTCCGACACCGTTCTGATCACCGCCCACTGACTTGATCATCAAAGTGTATGCGACTGCCACCACCCCCGTTGATTCCAATCGTGTGCTTCTAACCACGTGTTATTATGTGCAGGGAGGAACACGTGGAGTGGCTCTCGATTGACCACGTGGAGGTCCAATTCGCAAGGTCAATAGATTGACGCCATTTGTGGGAATATTCTATCCAAGAGTTCCCCATTTACCACCGAAAAAAGCCATCGAAAAATCATTGACTTGCCTTAAAAAATGGACATTCTTGAAAAAGAACCAAGTCAACCTACAGTATGAAAGTTCTACACACCCTTGAAAAAATGAGTGAAGAAAATAATTTATAGCAATGAGGATCGAAATCCCGAACTTAGAGGTGCCTCTGAAAAAGAGATTCTCTGAACAAACGTCACGCACCAGAAACCCCATCACCGGCGTCGCCAAGGTGATAGAACAACAACACTCACTGAAAGAATGGCTTAGATAGCTGCAGGCATAAGGGACATTGCAGCCCAAAATATGGCAATGCGCGAGTTTTTCATGCAAGCCCAAGGTCAGCAAGGCTTTCCAATGCCACAAGTGCTGCACCCAACTCAAGGACAAAACCCGACATCTTATGCCTGAGGTCATTCAAGCCACTATAGAGAACACCCCATTGAGAGAAAAGTGGGAGTGGATGTCACTTCCTATACCCAAGGCACTCACGTGGCAGAACCACAGTTGGGAGAAAACTTCCCACCAGAATACGAGTCTTAAAGGTCGGTTAGTGTCTTTGACTAGATAGGGTGAAATCTTAGCAATAGGGTTCGCTCTATACAAAAGTCAGCCCAGCATGAGTAGGATCAGGAACAAGAACAAGAAGCACTTCCTCCGCCTAGAAATAGGCGAGAGATGAGAACCATAGTGGATTAGGGCAATCGAGAAGGGGCACCTCCACCTCCCCAGAATGCGCTAAAAGGGGAAGGTTCTGATGGGACATGTCGCTCCTATGAAATCGACGACAACGATGATATCTTCCCCTTCTCGAGAGAAATTCGAAGCTTCCAAATGCCCACAAACTTCATGCCCCCTAAAATCCCAAAGTATGAGGGAAATGGGGACCTCCCAGAAGCACCTCACCAAGTATATGACACAAATGAGCCTCATCGGCACTGAAATGCAAAGCATTCCATCTAACACTTATCGGAGTTGTCGAGGTATGGTACAGTAGACTAACACCTCTAAACATTAGAAGTTGGCCGAATTTGAAGAAAGTTTTCCTAAACCAGTACCTTTCATGAAGGGAAGGAGAGGCCCCGGTGCAACGCCTACAAGACATGAGGCAAGCCCTTGGAGAGACGCTGAGAAGCTATCTTGCCAAGTTTATTGATGTAATCACGTACTGTGAAAAAGTCACTGACAGAGAGGCCCTTTCAACCTTAAAGAGGGGCCTCAACATGAACGCTTTATTCTGGAGAGACGTGCGAAGCAAGAATCCAACTACTTATGATGAACTGATGGAAATGATGAGGATAGAGATCATCAACGAAGAGATGATTGACCACCAAAACCATGCAGCTCAGGAACTCCCTCAGCCTTAGAGGTAGGTAGGTCGAGGACCAGCAGTGCACCTCATCAGGCAGCAATGGACCCAGGCAGGGCATACAGTAGCGCCCACCTCCGAACAAGCATTGACCTCTGCCATACTGAATGCAATGCCAGTTTTAGCATACGAGGAGACAACTGTCGAGGTAGGAACATCCAGAGGAACTACCAACACGAACCGGCGAAAGAAGAAGTGGGCAAACAGCCCTGGAAAGGGCGAAATACTATACATTCCATCAGCTTTATGGCCACGATATCAGCGAATATAGGAACGCCCATCGATCCTCACATCGAAGTAACTCACGCTCGAGGAGAGATCATAATCAAGAATACCCCCTTAGCTCCACCTTTCTCAGCAAGGATACGAGGCGACTAAGGGATCAATCACCTCGAAAAAGAGAGACGGGAGATAGATCTCGAGGGGAATACATGCAAAGGAATCAGGCCCTAGCCTCCAGAGGCTAGACTATCCGAAAAATTGAAATTCAATATCATGAACAAAAATATTTTTCAGATTCGTGATACGCTAAATGTACTTATAATTTTGTTACATATCACATAACCAAGAAGACAAAATATGCTATTTTAAGAGGTGACTAACATTAACAAGGCTAAAACGATATGTAAGTTATTTTTTTAATAAGCTTAGAACCCATTTGGCTGGGCTTTTACTTTTATTTTTATTTTTTGTAGAATAATTTCTAGAAAAAAATTAATGTAGATTAATTTTCGTTAAAAACTCTTCAAGTAAGATAAAACACTTTCAAAAAATCATTTAAAATAATTTAAAAATATTTTTTAATTTCAAGAGTAACTTTCAATTTTCAAAAGGGTTATAAACAACATGATCACCTAAAATGTGACAAAAAGGTAAACAAGGGAATACGAGTGTCTTAGTCACACATAAGTATTTACTTGCGTAAATACTCAAATTAGAATTAAATGCCCAGCATTTAAAAATCAATTTTGAGAGAGATGCTATGTTTACAGGAGAATTTTATAGGGAATTATGTAGGATTCCACTTAGCAATATTTCAATAGGTGTTGGACGAAAAAAAAAAAAACAGCCATACAGGTGTTGTACTATAAAACAGCTTGTGCATAAAATCTGTGCAACAGCTCAACTATGGTTTGAATTACAAGAATCATCAATAATCTAAGCCCAGTAAACTTCAGCTCTATTATTTGAGGCAGGAGCGGATGTTTGATATATTTAAAAGTGTTAAAAAAAAATTAAAAAAAAAAAGGATGTGCCATATTTTCACAAGTTTATTTATTAGCTTATTTAATATTCCTATTGATTTTTAACTGTCAAACCTTGAAAGATTAATTATAGAAATCGTGAAAAAAAGTGTATGAATTTTGGCAGTAGTTATTCCTGATTCATTGAGATGCTAAGCGTATTAACTTAAAATATTTGAACTGCAAATTTTATTGTTTTTACTTAGATAACGGGAGTTGATTTCATGTTATACACATATAGCTCGTGCACAATAAGTTTTATATTATCCTAGATATTTTTAGATTTATTTTGAAGGAAAATATAAGGATTTGTTAAATTAAAGTGATCTTTCCTTTTATTAAACTTCTAACAAATTTAGGATATCTTTAGGCATATCTTTTATTATAAAATTGAATATTTAATAATTTAGGATATTTTTTCTTTAATGGCATATATTTTATGATAAGTTTATCTTGTTATTGTATATTATCAAGATGTATTTTCTTTGTATCTTTGATAGTCATTTTAAAAAAGGTTGAACCCCAACATTGAGGGCCCCCACCGCCCCATCTCTGGAGTATCGTGAAGGAGGTAAATTGCAGGATGTACCCCAATAGTATAGGTGGGCGCGGGTCGGTTCGATTCGATTCGGTTCTAAAGAAAACCGAACACAACCAAAATTTTTGGGTATTTAGTAAATAGAACCGTCGGGTCCAAATATAATTATGGAACCATTCGGGTTCAGTTAGGTCCAGTTCGATTTCGTATTATAATTAAATTTTTTAACATTTATAATAACACTATCTAAATACAACTAATAACACATTCAATCGTAGTTTTACAAATTAACATAATCCAATTTAATAACATGTAAATAATAAGTTGTTCAACAAGATTAATCTACCAATGCTTACAATTTACAAATACCAAATAGTATATAGTAATACTAAAACTTCAACTATCCATCAATTGCTTGACTTACCAATTGAACAGAGAGAAACCAGCAAAACATTCTGGAAAACCCTTAAAAAGCATAAGCTAACTGCTAACTAATCTCATTAACATGATCAACTGGTTATTTCTCCAATTTAGATGTTGCATACAAACCTACCAAAACCAACCTGTATCAGAACTAGGGGAAGAATTGAGTGTAAGAGAAATTTTTACTTTGTGAAGAGACAACACACAAGTCTGACAGTCATTGAATATAGTTCATTCAACTATAGATGACTTGATAACATGGAAAAAGAAACGCATAGGAATTGGGGAGAAAATGCAACATTAGAGATTCAACATGGAAGCTGAGTTCAATCCCATATGTAGTGGACAAGGGATAGTAATAGTCTAAGGTAGATCTTTCAAGACAGACACTGATAAAAACATGTTTGGATCATGTTGGGCTAAGATGAAACAATAAAATGGGTAATGGGGCCAAAAATTAAAAAAAAATTAGAAATGAAACATATTATTGGACCAAAAATTTGGATTTAGAAATTGTTAATTTGTTTAGAAATTAAAATTAAAATAATTTGATTTATTCAATATAAAAAAATTAGAAATATTCGGTTCTTATTCGGACTTTCGGTTCTTCGTCTAGAATCGAGAATTGAACCGTACCCGTCGGTTCTCAATTCAGATACCCGTTCGGGTATTTAATTTGACAAGACCATCGGGCTCAGTTCGATTCGATTTGGTCGGTTCAGTTCAAAAGACTTGTCCAGTCCTACCCAACAGGATAGAAAACAAGAGCTTACCCGTACACTGATGCTCACAAAGAGTCCAATTCCATATCTCAGAAATCAAAACCTCACACCACCACTGGGTTATGTCTCGGGGGCTCTTTGATAATTATTTTACTTATAAGTAAAATAGTTTATCAAGAGAATAACGATGCTTTAAGGAAACAATTCACGTTCGTGACATTGCCAAAATATTTGTCGAATCCATGTAAGTGCAAACAGACTTCATGCTTTATTGAAGATTTCCAAATCTTCTTCAACCATATTTGGAGAAAACAAACAAGAGTGTTAATGTACAATCTTATTCATTGATCAAGCTATTTGGCGAGAGTTAAGAATGGTAAATTTTAATCCAAATGGTGGTTATGACCGAATACAATAATGAAATGGTGATAAAGTCAAGATCAAGAAATTTGATTCTACTTCTACAACAAGTCAAAAGAATAAGAAAATAAGGGTGTTGTCCTTAGATTTCTTTTGATTGTTTCTATTAATTTTGCAAAATTACAAAATCGATATCATTGTATTTTTTATTTTTTGATTTACTGAATTGTTTTACCCATGTCATGGGGCCAGATATGTTTTCCTTCTAGATTTACCATATTATATCTAATGTGTTGATTTTAGTTTTTCAATTAGTTTTTGTACTCAATTAATACTGCACAATCACTTCACATCCTATACGTACCAGTCGAAATTGTTTGAAACTAAGTGTGGATGTTTTGACTAACTGTCGTCTAGAACTATAATTATGAAATTAAAATTCATTTTTTAATAATTTATCTAAATTTTAGAATTTATCAAAAAAAAAATTAAAACTCTATCCATTATAATGTGTTTATTGTTCAAATCTATATGTTAGATGTGTATTTATTGTTTAATATCTCAATAAGAGAGTGAGGGCGTAAAAGAAGTATTCCAACTATAATCTTGCTACATTGTCAGAGGATTTTAATACATTGGATGACAGAATGCCACATGACGTTATATCAATGGACTGTTTTAAAAACAATCAATACTGACATTTAATTATTTTTTGCCATAACTTCATCTATCAACCAAGGTGTTTCCTCTGGTAGAACAATATAATTCATTCCAACTAATCGAGATAACTTGTTTATGATGTCATAAAATTGCTTGAAGACATTTATTTGTTTAGAACACTATAACGAGTAATTGTCCAGTTTTAAGAAAAGGAAATTTTGAAAGTTGGTGTATCAACCTATGGGCGTGTAATATTTGCATCCACGATTTATTTTTTTTACTAGCATCCTATTCTTTCATCTTTCATTGCATAATAATTGAGTTCTCAATGAACTATTTGAAATAACCACTAAATAATGTACGAAAAGTTCACCCATTGAATCATTGATTCAATGATTGAACCAATAATCCAATAACCCGATGAGTGGTTCGGATTGAAGATTGATCGATTCTGATAACTTTGACTATTTATGTTCGTTTAACTATTAAAAAGTCCCGTGAATAATGCATGAAACTTTTGTTTGAAATTTGATTGTTTGCGATATAGTTTGGTACTTTCGCATTCATTGTCTCCATTAATCAAAACTTGATATAATATAATATTATCGTATTTGATTTGATCAATCAATTCAATTGAAAATTGATTGTTTGTGATATAGTTTGGTACTTTGGCATTCATTATCTCCATTAATCAAACTTGATATAATATAATATTATCAAATTTGACTTGATCAATCAATTCAATTGAAAACAAATTGATAATCGAACTATAAAGTGGTTCTAATTATA
This sequence comes from Olea europaea var. sylvestris, assembly GCF_002742605.1. Classification (NCBI taxonomy): domain Eukaryota; kingdom Viridiplantae; phylum Streptophyta; class Magnoliopsida; order Lamiales; family Oleaceae; genus Olea; species Olea europaea. The sequence goes on along the minus strand of NW_019238714.1, from coordinate 95,231 downwards.
TATTATTATATGTTAATTAAAATTTGTGTCAATTTGATAAATCGACTAGTTCAACTAGAATTTATCTGACCTGGCCACAATTTTATCAGGTCCAAACAGATCTAATAATTTTCAACACTCTCTTTCTCGTACATACTGGATTCATTTAGATTATTAACACATATAAAAATGTAGACACAATGAATTTTTAACTTGAAATTAAATCTAAAGGGATTGAATCCACAGCATTTGGATTGTCTTCTGCAGAACTGGTCTTCTTTTATTGCAGCAAAGTAAATAAAGGTCGACAAAATTAATTAATTTAATGTATAGTTCTTTTTATATTATTTATTTCATGTGGTCACGTGCCACCCACTTGCATATTATGCAAGAAAATGAAATAGATCTGTCAACGATTTTGGGCCAATATCCATTTTCAAAATGGGCTTACTTCAGGACCAAATAAATTTGTGCTCTCTTAGGGGGATAACTCTTGGTCTAGTAAATTCGGTAGAGATATGGGTTAATTTCACAACTGTGGAATATTTAGGGGTCCAAGTTGTAAAATCTGGCGGATTAATATATGGGAAAAGTTCAAAAATTAGATGTCAAGTATGACACAATTCAATTTTCAGGTGTCAAGTTTAAAAATGTAGAACTCAGGTATTGACTAATTAATTAAATATATTTATTATTTAAATATAATAAGATCACAGTTACACAATTATAGGTTACAGATGATTTTATTGGTTACATATTATCAAATTAATTGATCACATATTATGTCAGATCACAAATCAAAAATCCTAAAGGTTACAGATTGTTTCGTTGGCCACAGATGAAAAAAATTATAGATCGCAATTTATCTATCGATCACATATTTACAAATTTATTTGTCACAAATTATTTTTTAGTCACATATTATCGAATTTTAAGGTCTCAATTGAATAGTCACAAATTTTATGGTCACAGTTTATCCCACCCTGCCTCGTCGTGACACCACGCACTACCACTCACGGATTCGCCACCGCCACTTGCAACCACAATCACCCTGTGACAGTCCCCAACACCACAACACCACCACTCGCACCACCGCCATCACCATCGTCAATCATCACCACCATCACCGCCAGGATCCTGTTCTAACAACCACCCACGTCACCACTATCACCACTAACCACCCACCGCACCCAACCAAATCTGCAGCGACCATGGAGAAACGCCATCGGCGCACACTACCAACACCACGTCACCGCCGTCACGAACACCCACGCTCACGCACGCACGCACCATACCCCACACACACACAACTGCAACCACGTCATTTCCATCGCGATCTGCGGTGCAACCACGACACCCACGCACACCCAACCATGATCGCAGCCTCACACCATCATCGTCGCGATCTACAGCGTAACCATGCACACCACGCCACCATCACCATCAGTCCCTGATTCTACCGATATCGACGACGCTGCAACGAACTCTCAACAGCCTCCGATTCCAGCAGCTTCTACCAACGCATCTTCTTCATCTCCGAATTTTGCCTCGGATTTTACGGTGAGAGATGAGAGAGGAAAGACCGATTTTAGAGAGAGAAAATAATGGAGAGTTAGGGTTTGTGTGAAAGGAAAATTGATTTAAGGTTTATATTTATTGATACCTGATTTATGAATAATGAAAGTTTACACCTGAACTTTGAATTGTATTCTTTGAATCCCTGCTTCTGTGTAATTTCCTCTTAATATATATTGTAAAAATCATATGATATTTCTTAAAAATAAGGTATCTTTATATCTATTATTTTGTTATAGTGTATGTATTTTTGAAACGTTTTTGTCACTTTATCAGTGAAATTTGAAAATTTCTACATTTAATAAGTTACGTAGTTACTTTATATATATGTTAATTTACATTTCAAATATGTTACAATAATTGTAACTTACAGTCTATTTAATTTACATTTAATACAAGATATGTAAAATTGTTTTTTTTTTTTTTTAAATTATAACCCACATTTAAAAAAAAAAAAAAAAAAAAAGGGTTAGAGCTTATTAACCCATGTACTCCCACCACCATCGACCCACACCATCCTATTTGAGTCGAAATTGCACAGACCATTGAAGTAATGGCGACAACAGTGGTAGTAAATCAATAATCACTAATGAAGCAGTGGTTGATTCCTCTTCTTTGATACCTACTTATACACCACTTGATGCAGAGGGTCGCCATCAACCATCATTGAAGCACTGACGATGATGGTGATAGTCAACTAGCAACTACAAATGAAGCATTGGTTGTTTCCTTTTCTTTGAAGCCTATTTATGCATCGCGCGGTGGAGATGGTCGGCATGTTGGTGGTTTGTGGGTTTAAGAAGGGTGGTGTTGGTGTTATTGGATAGATAGAGAGATAAAGGGGAATTTAATTTAGGGTTTTAGTTGGTTGATAGAGAGACAAAGAAAGTGAGGGTGATTTAAAGTTTTTAAAAGTATACCCATTTTTTGCAATTATTACATTTACCTGATCTTTAATCAAGCTGCAAGATTTGCCTAATTTCTTTAGTAATTTTAGGAATGAATAATACTATTTCATAATCAGCGACTATTAATAATCATTTTTTGTAACGATATATTATTTGAGATACTAGCTTGTTATTAGTTTGTCATCCTTTAATGCCTCAAATAAAAAAACGTCACATAGAATAATTATTGACAGTCACTGACTATGAATTGTATTATTATGTTGTAAAGTATAGAGCTAAAAAAGTGCGCCGTATTTAGGGGAAAATGATACATACGTCTAGGGGAGAAATTTGAACAATATTGAAAATTGTATGGTAGTTAAAAAAATGTTGTACAGACATGTCGAATGTAGATTTTATCTTTTTATTATAATTTTTTTTTTTTTGACTTCTTCGTTAAAAAGTTATCGACCTTCTTCAAATCATTAACTTGTTCAAATGTCACGCGTTTTCTAATTTTGCTACATGTTAATTAAACATCACATACAGGAAAAATACAGTTTATTCCTAGTATTTTAATGTCTGTAATTTTCAATTTTCTAGAAGTTGGAATAGGATAACGTAAATGGAGTTAGAAAAATGACACTTGCTGGAAATCAAATGGTCTTTAATAGAGATATTTATAATGCAGGAAATGTTAATTCCTAGATCCGTTTTGAATAACAATTTTAGAAATATTACTACATTTATTTAATATGAAAACTACAATAAATCATGTTAATTTATAACACACACACTTTCATACGAATTTTTTTATAAAAATTAGTAATGACATTGATGGTTTAATTGATATGTTTGCTACCTTTGTTGATGAACGTGCCATTGTTTGTTAATATACCAATTACATTATTGCAAGGTATCAATGATGTAATTAACAATTTTGTCATTCATTGTGTTTTCACTGGTAATCATGTTATTTTGTAGAATATTGCAACTGAAATTTTAACACATTTCCCTAGTGTATCCTATTATTGTATCCACTTGTTTACATAAGACGAGATCATCTTGGCGTTAAATAGAAGTTTATTTGATTTGACATCGGAATTAATGAAAGAGTAATAAGATTTTAAATCTTATTTCGAGTAGCTACCTTTGGCTCTAATGTTTGAATCAACTCCAGCTCAGCAAATTAGGTAGAGATATATACGACTGGAAAAAGAAAAGAGTGGAGACCGCAGAATTTAGCTTTTTGGTTAGAAATGCTATATACGTCTAAAAAAACAATGAAAACTGTGCGATGTCTTAAAAATATATATTTGATATATGAAGGGAAGGACACCTGTAAAACGAAATTCGCATGCAAAGCTTTCGATATTTGAGGGAAAAAAAGGTGAAATTTTGGGTTTCTTGACCATGAAAATGAATTTTAAATCAAGAGTGTTGTGAAATGTGAGGGTAAAAATGGCTGGCTCTAAGTGTTGAGCTTGGAGAGAAGCTGATTTTGGGGAATGGGCTGGAGATTTTTGTATTTTATTTGTTTGGGCTTTTTGTGCAAGTCACGTGGGATTTAATAGAGAGAATCATTTGTTTACAGCCTTTTGAGCCCAACCCAAGGGTTTAAATCACTGCCACCATTTACTCTCTAAATTAATCTATTTATGCTGTCCATAAATGTGCTTTAAAAAAAAAAAAAATACCTACCTTGAGGGTATATCATCGGTGTGTATTAGGATTCATATTTCCCATATTAAAGCAACACCAAGAGTTATGGACAATATTATGTCTAGACATCAAATCGTTTCATTTATAAGAGTGACATGATCTCAGTAAAATATGTCAAAAGTGAAAGTAGTGACAGTAACAGATTATTTTAATTTTTTGATATTTTTTAGGCGTTTCTCTTAATTTACTGGACTGATTGTAGTGTAAATGAATAAAAATATTTAAATTATAAATATATACAGAAAAAAGTGTTTAGTTTTTTTATGATTCAATCATCCTTGCTTTACATTATGCTGATAAACCATGAGTGGTCTGGATAGAAGCTAGGTGGGTCGTTGAGGTTGGAAATTCATCAAATAACTTATGAGTTGATATGTCTTGCATTTTGTACTTTGTAGTATTGTTGCCTTGGTTATGAAGAAAAGAAGTGAACATATCTTTTAATCAATGTTCAACAAATCAATTCAAAATTTCATTAAATCATATCATTTGACTTCTCCAAATTTAAAAAATTAAATTTTGTTTCGCTTAACTTGCTACTAGAACAATAGTTTAGACCAATGCTACAATTTTCTGTTATATTTTTAGGCTATAAAATCTTGATAATATGGCATTAGTGAGAACTTTTAATTGAAGTTTTGTCATAAATGCTTACTCGAAGTCGTCAGTGCCTTCAAATGGTATGCAAATAAAAATTCTTTTCTTTTCTTTCTTAAGAAAATGAGCTTTAATTTGTTAGGGTGAAATAAAATAAACTCGGATAATTTGGTTTGTTACACGATATTTGATACTTGCTAACTCGACAAGAAGCCTAAGACAATTTAGAAATTTAGAAATATTATTGGTTGATATATACCAAAGTTTAGGTAAGTCGATCTCATGTTATATCCAATAAGAATTTAAAATTTCATTAATTATTGAGAAAATCAATATTACTATAATGCTCATCCCACATCTAAAACATTTACATTAATTATTGAGAAAATCAATATTACTATAATGCTCATCCCACATCTAAAACATTTACATTAATTATTGAGAAAATCAATATTACTATAATGCTCATCCCACATCTAAAACATTTACATTAATTATTGAGAAAATCAATATTACTATAATGCTCATCCCACATCTAAAACATTTACATTAATTATTGAGAAAATCAATATTACTATAATGCTCATCCTATTCGAGTCAAGATTGCACAGACCATCGAAGCAATGGCGAGAATAGTGGTAGTCAATCAGTAATCACTAACGAAGCAGTGGTTGATTCCTCTTCTTTGATACCTACTTATACGCCGCTTAATGGAGAGGGTCGTCATCAACCATCATCGAAGCAGTGTCGGTGATGGTGGTGGTTGTCAAACTAGCAACTACAAATGAAGCATCAGATATTTTCTCTTCTTTGACACCTATTTATGCATCGCGCAGTGGAGATGATCGGCATGGTGGTGGTTTGTGGGTTTAAGAAGGGTTGTGTTGGTGTTATTGGATAGATAAAGAGATAAAGGGGAATTTAATTTAGGGTTTTAGTTAATTGATAGAGAGACAAAGAAAGTGAGGGTGATTTAAAGTTTCTAAAAGTATACCCAATTTTTGCAATTACATTTACATGATTTTTAATCAAGTTGCAAGATTTGCCTAATTTCTTTAGTGATTTTAGGCAAGTTAAAATGAATAATGCTATTTCATAATCAGCGGCTATTAATAATCATTTTATGTAACGATATATTATTTGAAATACTAGCTTGTTATTAGTTTGTCATCCTTTAATGCCTCAAATAAAAAAAGTCACATAAAATAACTATTGACAGTCACTGACTATGAATTGTATTATTATGTTGTAAAGTATAGAGCTAAAAAAGTGCGCAGTATTTAGGGGAAAATGATACATACGTCTAGGGGAGAAATTTGAACAATATTGAAAATTGTATGGTAGTTAAAAAAATGTTGTACAGACAGGTCGAATGTAGATTTTATCTTTTTATTATAATTTTTTTTTTTTTACTTCTTCGTTAAAAAGTTATCGACCTTCTTCAAATCATTAACTTGTTCAAATGTCACGCGTTTTCTTATTTTGCTACATGTTAATACAGGAAAAATACAGTTTATTCCTAGTATTTTAATGTCTGTAATTTTCAATTTTCTAGAAGTTGAAATAGGATAACGTAAATGGAGTTAGAAAAATGACATTTGCTGGAAATCAAATGGTCTTTAATGAGATATTTATAATGCAGGAAATGTTAATTCCTAGATCCGTTTTGAATAACAATTTTAGAAATATTACTACATTTATTTAATATGAAAACTACAATAAATCATGTTAATTTATAACACACACACTTTCATACGAATTTTTTTTTTAATAAAAATTAGTAATGACATTGATGGTTTAATTGATATGTTTGCTACCTTTGTTGATGAACGTGCCATTGTTTGTTAATATACCAATTACATTATTGCAAGGTATCAATGATGTAATTAACAATTTTGTCATTCATTGTGTTTTCATTGGTAATCATGTTATTTTGTAGAATATTACAAGTGAAATTTTAACACATTTCCCTAGGGTATCCTATTATTGTATCCACTTGTTTACATAAGACGAGATCATCTTGGCGTTAAATAGAAGTTTATTTGATTTGATATCGGAATTAATGAAAGAGTAATAAGATTTTAAATCTTATTTCGAGTAGCTACCTTTGCTCTAATGTTTGAATCAACTCCAGCTCAGCAAATTAGGTAGAGATATATACGACTGGAAAAAGAAAAGAGTGGAGACCGCAGACTTTAGCTTTTTGGTTAGAAATGCTATATACGTCTAAAAAAACAATGAAAACTGTGCGATGTCTTAAAAATATATATTTGATATATGAAGGGAAGGACACCTGTAAAACGAAATTCGCATGCGAAGCTTTCGATATTTGAGGGAAAAAAAGGTGAAATTTTGGGTTTCTTGACCATGAAAATGAATTTTAAATCAAGAGTGTTGTGAAATGTGAGGGTAAAAATGGCTGGCTCTAAGTGTTGAGCTTGGAGAGAAGCTGATTTTGGGGAATGGGCTGGAGATTTTTGTATTTTATTTGTTTGGGCTTTTTGTGCAAGTCACGTGGGATTTAATAGAGAGAATCATTTGTTTACAGCCTTTTGAGCCCAACCCAAGGGTTTAAATCACTGCCACCATTTACTCTCTAAATTAATCTATATATGCTGTCCATAAATGTGCTTTAAAAAAAAAAATACCTACTTTGAGGGTATATCATCGATGTGTATTAGGATTCATATTTACCATATTAAAGCAACACCAAGAGTTATGGACAATATTATGTCTAGACATCAAATCATTTCATTTATAAGAGTGACATGATCTCAGTAAAACATGTCAAAAGTGAAAGTAGTGACAGTAACAGATTATTTTAATTTTTTGATATTTTTTAGGCGTTTCTCTTAATTTACTGGACTGATTGTAGTGTAAATGAATAAAAATATTTAAATTATAAATATATACAGAAAAAAGTGTTTAGTTTTTTTATGATTCAATCATCCTTGCTTTACATTATGCTGATAAACCATGAGTGGTCTGGATAGAAGCCAGGTGGGTCGTTGAGGTTGGAAATTCATCAAATAACTTATGAGTTGATATGTCTTGCATTTTGTACTTTGTAGTATTGTTGCCTTGGTTATGAAGAAAAGAAGTGAACATATCTTTTAATCAATGTTCAACAAATCAATTCAAAATTTCATTAAATCATATCATTTGACTTCTCCAAATTTAAAAAATTAAATTTTGTTTCGCTTAACTTGCTACTAGAACAATAGTTTAGACCAATGCTACAATTTTCTGTTATATTTTTAGGCTATAAAATCTTGATAATATGGCATTAGTGAGAACTTTTAATTGAAGTTTTGTCATAAATGCTTACTCGAAGTCGTCAGTGCCTTCAAATGGTATGCAAATAAAAATTCTTTTCTTTTCTTTCTTAAGAAAATGAGCTTTAATTTGTTAGGGTGAAATAAAATAAACTCGGATAATTTGGTTTGTTACACGATATTTGATACTTGCTAACTCGACAAGAAGCCTAAGACAATTTAGAAATTTAGAAATATTATTGGTTGATATATACCAAAGTTTAGGTAAGTCGATCTCATGTTATATCCAATAAGAATTTAAAATTTCATTAATTATTGAGAAAATCAATATTACTATAATGCTCATCCCACATCTAAAACATTTACATTAATTATTGAGAAAATCAATATTACTATAATGCTCATCCCACATCTAAAACATTTACATTAATTATTGAGAAAATCAATATTACTATAATGCTCATCCCACATCTAAAACATTTACATTAATTATTGAGAAAATCAATATTACTATAATGCTCATCCCACATCTAAAACATTTACATTAATTATTGAGAAAATCAATATTACTATAATGCTCATCCTATTCGAGTCAAGATTGCACAGACCATCGAAGCAATGGCGAGAATAGTGGTAGTCAATCAGTAATCACTAACGAAGCAGTGGTTGATTCCTCTTCTTTGATACCTACTTATACGCCGCTTAATGGAGAGGGTCGTCATCAACCATCATCGAAGCAGTGTCGGTGATGGTGGTGGTTGTCAAACTAGCAACTACAAATGAAGCATCAGATATTTTCTCTTCTTTGACACCTATTTATGCATCGCGCAGTGGAGATGATCGGCATGGTGGTGGTTTGTGGGTTTAAGAAGGGTTGTGTTGGTGTTATTGGATAGATAAAGAGATAAAGGGGAATTTAATTTAGGGTTTTAGTTAATTGATAGAGAGACAAAGAAAGTGAGGGTGATTTAAAGTTTCTAAAAGTATACCCAATTTTTGCAATTACATTTACATGATTTTTAATCAAGTTGCAAGATTTGCCTAATTTCTTTAGTGATTTTAGGCAAGTTAAAATGAATAATGCTATTTCATAATCAGCGGCTATTAATAATCATTTTATGTAACGATATATTATTTGAAATACTAGCTTGTTATTAGTTTGTCATCCTTTAATGCCTCAAATAAAAAAAGTCACATAAAATAACTATTGACAGTCACTGACTATGAATTGTATTATTATGTTGTAAAGTATAGAGCTAAAAAAGTGCGCAGTATTTAGGGGAAAATGATACATACGTCTAGGGGAGAAATTTGAACAATATTGAAAATTGTATGGTAGTTAAAAAAATGTTGTACAGACAGGTCGAATGTAGATTTTATCTTTTTATTATAATTTTTTTTTTTTTACTTCTTCGTTAAAAAGTTATCGACCTTCTTCAAATCATTAACTTGTTCAAATGTCACGCGTTTTCTTATTTTGCTACATGTTAATACAGGAAAAATACAGTTTATTCCTAGTATTTTAATGTCTGTAATTTTCAATTTTCTAGAAGTTGAAATAGGATAACGTAAATGGAGTTAGAAAAATGACATTTGCTGGAAATCAAATGGTCTTTAATGAGATATTTATAATGCAGGAAATGTTAATTCCTAGATCCGTTTTGAATAACAATTTTAGAAATATTACTACATTTATTTAATATGAAAACTACAATAAATCATGTTAATTTATAACACACACACTTTCATACGAATTTTTTTTTTAATAAAAATTAGTAATGACATTGATGGTTTAATTGATATGTTTGCTACCTTTGTTGATGAACGTGCCATTGTTTGTTAATATACCAATTACATTATTGCAAGGTATCAATGATGTAATTAACAATTTTGTCATTCATTGTGTTTTCATTGGTAATCATGTTATTTTGTAGAATATTACAAGTGAAATTTTAACACATTTCCCTAGGGTATCCTATTATTGTATCCACTTGTTTACATAAGACGAGATCATCTTGGCGTTAAATAGAAGTTTATTTGATTTGATATCGGAATTAATGAAAGAGTAATAAGATTTTAAATCTTATTTCGAGTAGCTACCTTTGCTCTAATGTTTGAATCAACTCCAGCTCAGCAAATTAGGTAGAGATATATACGACTGGAAAAAGAAAAGAGTGGAGACCGCAGACTTTAGCTTTTTGGTTAGAAATGCTATATACGTCTAAAAAAACAATGAAAACTGTGCGATGTCTTAAAAATATATATTTGATATATGAAGGGAAGGACACCTGTAAAACGAAATTCGCATGCGAAGCTTTCGATATTTGAGGGAAAAAAAGGTGAAATTTTGGGTTTCTTGACCATGAAAATGAATTTTAAATCAAGAGTGTTGTGAAATGTGAGGGTAAAAATGGCTGGCTCTAAGTGTTGAGCTTGGAGAGAAGCTGATTTTGGGGAATGGGCTGGAGATTTTTGTATTTTATTTGTTTGGGCTTTTTGTGCAAGTCACGTGGGATTTAATAGAGAGAATCATTTGTTTACAGCCTTTTGAGCCGGGGGTTTGTACAACGCTTCTGCGCCTGCTCCCACAATAGCGTTGTTTTCTTTCGACTGAAGCAGGCCGAGGTTGCGCAACAATGTTGACTGTGGAATGAAGATCAATGGATGGGGATGAATTGGACATGTGTAAAAAATGTACACTTGCCAATGTGAAGTAACAGATAGATGATCGACCGACAAACAATGGACGTAACATGGAAATATTGTAGAGGTAAAATGGACTCTTAACAGGAAATTCAAAATAAAAATGAAAAGACACCTTATAGTTTTTAAGTGAAAATAACTAAGACTGTTAGCAGTGGCGACCCCGGCTGCAACCGAGGGCACCGGCACCGGAAGTAAGTGAGGCAACCATGGAGGAAGACTTGGCACCTAAGCTTGAAGCTCTAGCGTAGCTGGCGGAAGCTCCAGCTCCAGATGGAGTGAAATAAGCCCCGTTAAGCATCAGGTCGCCTTCAGATCTCCAGTTCCAACCTTTCCATTGACTTTCAGCTGTTTCAACCCGCTTTGTCACCTGATCAAAACCAATTCATCAACAAATTAAACAAGTGCGAAGCTTAAATCTCATCACGGACAATTGGTAATTATTTAAGAAGCATCAGGAATCTTGAATTTGTGGTACCTCTTTTGCAAAAGGATTGGCAGGGGCAAGATATCTGTTTCCTTGACTGTTGATTGTGGGATTTCCACTTCCACCAATGGCATACATCTCCCAGTGAGTATAGTCGTTGTTCACGACATGGAAGTATCCATGCCTGCACCTGCATTATTCATACAATGTTTTCCTCCATATTAGATTAAGTGAATCTAAATTCCAAAAAACCATTTAGCATGAAATTCAAGTACGAATTACCTTGGCATTCTCTGCATGAGACCCGCGCCAAAGTGGTTGTAGGCAATGGTCACTTGCATTTGCTTGTCTCTCACATAAGAATCGCTATGTCCCAGCAGCATAACCTGTTTACATTAACAAAATCATTTTTATAATTATAGATAAATTGGGTGTCACAGGAAATATAGACAGTTCAAAGCTAATGAACCTCATTGTGATGGGCAAAATGGTTGTTGGAAATGGTAATGGCTGTGGAGCCCATGACAGCATCAACAAGGCCATCAGCACAATGAGAAAGTGAATTGTGATCAACCCAGATATGGCTTGACCCGAATATGGAAATGGCATCACCATCAGCCATAGTCCTCCAACCATAGTGTGATGGCGAGCTCCTCACCATGGCGTTTCCCGTCGGTTTACAATCATGGATGTGCAAACCATGAATAATAACATTGGTAACATATTGAATCGTAATGCATCCTCCATTGGCAATGTGTACGTTGGCTCCACGGCCATCAATGGTCTTAAAACTGTTCACGATGAGTTCCTGCTTCAATGTAATAACCATGTCACGCTTGAAGACAATCCAGAGAGGCTTGTCCTGGATAACAGCATGGCGTAGAGTGCCAGGTTTGGGGTTAACAGTGTCATCATCCCGAGGATCAGTGACAACATAAAATCTTCCATCGCGACCTCCAATGGCATTGCGCCCAAAACCAATACCACAGTCAGCAAGGCGCTTGCGGTTCTTGTGCCAATTGGGGTCACAACGCCAGCAGTCATCGGTAGGGTTACCGGTTCCACACGAGAAAAATCCAAGTTTTCGCCTCTCAGTGCTGTTCCAAGTGGTCCTGTCATTCAAAGGCCACATCCAAGGCTCCAAATTACTTTTAAATAAATTACTCATTGACTACCAGATTAATTATGTGAGTAGTAGCATGAAACATATATCAGCATTAAAAAAATCACTCTTGCAACTGTATCTGTCGGTGTACCAAAAGAAAAGGACAGACCCTAGTCTACTCGAGGATACTGAAAATAATTAATGTATTTTCTCATACTATAACAACATAGACTTTTCCAATTCCACATAACACGGCTTTATTTGCTAGGTTAATTAATGTTATGTAAAGGCAGCAAAAGTATTGAAGCCACTCTATCTTTCTTTGTCCCCATATGAGTGATACTCCCATGTTAAACTATAGGATAGAGTGCATCATTTAATTTATATGTAGGCCAACTGAATTCCACCATGAACAACTAAGAATTCAAATATTTTGCTACTTTTTCTTATATGAACATGAGATGCATGCCCATGCCATCCACACTTAACCCGACCACATCAAATTACGACTTTGAGAATAGAAGTACATGGACCAACATGACAAAGAACACGGGGGGATTTTGTCTTGAGCATTACAGTTCTAACAACTACACCAAGTTTAAATTGCACTCCACAAATTGACAATGTAAAGGAATCACGAAGAAATTTGAACACATGTGAACAACTTGACATAAAATTCGGTAAAATAGGATACAAGTGAAGGAAAATTATAGCGCAAGACATGGAAAAAATTGTAATAGCGAGAGGATGATCTAAACTCTAAACTAATACGCAAATAAGTTGAAAAAATTAACAGAAGCAGAGTATGATTATGAGGTTGAATTTCGCAAATTCTATAACATGAATGAAATAAATGGACATTATAAAAAAACCCATATTGCTACATTAATCATACAAGCTAACAGATTAATCAAAAGAACACACACCCCCACCCCACGCCCATCCCTACGGGGCGTGGGTTCAATTCAAGGACCACAATAAGTTTGTAGCAATAACTGCAGCAAAAACACGTTGTGCCCATTAATGCAAAAAAAGGGCCATAATCAAGAATTCTTAAACGGTAAAGAGCAAAGAACATTACATTTCAACCATTCTTGCAACCTCTTCTGGGTCATCCACTGCATGTTCATTAAAAGACTCCTCTTCAATTACTCCCAACCTGTGCCAAATCACATTGCATTAGCAATCAATATTTATTACGTACTCTCTCTCTCTCTCTCTCTCTCTCTCTCTCTCTCTCTCACTCTCTTCTCTGTACTTATTAGGACACATTGATCAATGAGTTTTGACTGTTAATTCACCATTTAGGCCAGACGAGAACAACTTTAGCTCATTCTGCGGCGAACCCATTTGAGATAAAAAGTAATAAATGAAGATTGTGTAGTAGAAATTTCACGTGGAGTGTCAGCTACCGACGACATTAAACATTTTTTTATTCAGTAATATGAGTTTCACGTAGGAAAAAAGCAAGGTTGTGCCACGAAAGCATACAAACACTGCTAAAAAAACACACACAACACACAGTGCTGTACACTGCTCAAGGTAGTGGTACAAAGCACTACCGTTAAAACCGTCGAAAAGTGCTTTTTTAGAAGAGAGAAGAATGCTACTGTTATCTCTGGGTCGAAATGTGTAGCCGTAATTACCAAAATACCCATCGTAAGTTTTCTATAACAAGGTTTACCGTGAAATAAACTGCATTTTGTAAGGGTAATTGTGGAAAATCGAAAGAGCCAATGAGAATTTTGTTTACAGAGGAATCCGTGTATTAACTGAATAAACGGATGAGATACGATGAGAGTAAGGAATCTGATGGCTGAGATTGATTCTTTTAGGCTAGAAACAGAGGATCGGGTAGGGTTGAAAGAGATCCGACGGTTAAAATTTGATGTGTTAAAGAGGGAAAAGTTGAACGGTGAGATTTAAAGCAAAAAGTAGGTGATACCAAGTCGACTCAGTTGTAAAAATGTGAAAAACGAACTGTGTCACAAACCTTGCCGCCATTGTTGAGTTGTTAGAGCTCTGCAATTGCTCTTTTTCCACAGCACTGTAAAATATTAATCCAAAAACACAAAAAGACATAAGTAAGTTGGAAAATGAAAGGACGAAAATAATTACACAAAACTTTTAAAAAATGCAGGTGAAATTCGACATAAACAGGGAAAAAAATCCGAAACACAACATTGAAAATAAACTGGAACTACATTATTTTCTGAATTTTTCAAAGTAAAGCTTTACTTCAAAAGGAAATGCTCACAAATTAGAGAAGAATTAAGATAATGTAGAAGAAAAATGGGAACAAACCTCGATTTCGAGGCTTCGTCTTTGTTCACTACAGTAGCAACGCATATGAAAAGCAGCAAAAGCAACAAAGAACAGACAGACAACCATTTCTTCGGGACCTCCATTGCCATTTCTACAAAACTCTCAGTTTTTCTCTCTGTATATCTAATTTCTCTCTCTTTATCAGTGTTTATATAGCTGAAAATTCTGAGAGAGAGGGAGGAAAAAACAGAGTGAGAGTTGAGAGACGAAGCACTACGGCCAATATAACGGCCTGTTTTTATAGACTGTGAAAAATCGTTAAACTTAACGGCCGTTAAATAACTGGTAATTTTTCATGAAGCAAAAGCTGTATATATTCCATTTGACCATGGTTTCTTTTTTTAGGCCCTGTTTGGTAGGGATTTTTTGTCCTAAAAAATTGATTTTTTGACCGTTATTTTACTATTCAAGCCATAATTTTTTACTTCTTCTCTCACATGTGGACCCCACTTTTCTTCTAACGGTCAAAAAATCAATTCTCAAAATCCCTA
>NW_019238714.1:71729-79491 GCF_002742605.1 Olea europaea var. sylvestris | reverse complement strand
TTTTTAAAAACCTTTTAAAAAAATTCTTAAAAAAAAAAAAAAAAAAAAAAAAAAAAAAAAAAAAAAAAAAAAAAAGCCATTAGTGTGGTGGCCAATGCAGCCCCAAAATGCACAAAGCTATTTAAAAATTAAGTCGAGTTGAAATAAATCAATTCACTTTATATCTGTACTCTAATACCATGTTTGATGCAATAAATTAAAGAATAATTCTGACTGTACATGCTACTGTTTTACAGGCTGTACAGGTAGATACATGCTGAGATAGGCGGGTAGGGGAAGTGGGTAATTATTTAAAAAATAAAAAAATTCACCCACCCAAGGCACGTGCGAGTGGCATATTCACAGAGTCTGTACAGCCAGCTCGATTGTAAATTAAATATAACTATTAACAAATTTCATTGTATATTTCTCATTTTTGAACCCTCTCCCCCTTTCATTGCACTTTTTGTGGCACTATTGTTTTCCATGCAACAACCAAGTGGCTCCCATCATAACTATATCTCACGCTTGTAGTAACATAAATACAACTTCCAAAGTCAATTTCACCCTCCCCCTTATCCTGCACCAAAAAGGGACAAACATTATGATATATTTTCATTACTACAAAACATGTCCATAGATGGCCTGCAACGTTCAATCATGAATAGGTAAATTTCACCCTCTCGACAACTTTCATTAACTGTAAACAATTAACAAACTTTTCATCATTACATCTAAATAAGCTAAATTCGTTCTATTATACTACGATTTGGTGTTATTAAAATTTGGGATTCCATTTTAAAAGACCAACATTGTTAAGAGCAATAGTACAAGTCATTATATAGAGGTCTATATTTCGATATTTAATCGATACGAGATTTATTCCTTAATATGCCTACGCAAGATGGTGGTTCGTATGAGCAAACTAATTTTGAAATTTACGTGCTAATTTTTTGAGTTTTAATTGAATCAAATTACTTATTGGAGTTTAATTGGTTCTGATATCATATTAAGTTAACTTGTTAATAACAATAGTCCAAATCCTTAACCGATATGAAATTTATCTCGTAACACGTGCAACCTACATTTCTTGAGAAAGGATAATTCAAGTTGTGAGTCTAAAAGTGACTAGGAGGAGATGATGATGGTACGATGCACAAAGTGTATTTGTTTAGCCCTTAAGTTATATTTCCTGTTTTTGGACTTAAAAAGTTTTTATTTCACATTTAGTTGAGGAGTAAGTCGAATCCACTCCTAAATCTATATTATGTTTTATTTTCATTAATAATTAATAAAACATATCATTTACGGTGGTTTAATTTAAGGTACAACAAATTGTCATAACAAACTTTAACTGCAACATGGAGTACTAAGAGAAACGATATTTCTGGACAAGATGTTATAACTAGTGAATCATGATTTGGTACTAATTAATTTTGACAAAAATAAATTGTCCCCCTCCCCCACCGTCTCTTTTTAGCTTTACTAATTAGTAATTACCATCTTCATTTAAATTCATTTTATTTAAAATAAGGCCCACAAAATTTTTACTCTTTTAATTATTTATTTTCCTTGATCTACAAGCAATGTGACATGTTATTGTGGTGGTATTAATTGCCTTTATTCACTTTCAACTCAATTAACATATTTTTACATAATGAAAAGTGAAAGCTGGATTCTGTAGGGCATGTTTGGTTATTGGAAATTTGGTGGGTCTAAGCCTATAAACCTTCCTCAAACTCTCTCTCTCTCTCTCTCTCTCTAATGTGAGATGAAGTCAAAATCCCGCCCCCCAGGGCACTTCTTCACTGGCAAAGGACGGACGCTGTCAAACCTGGCAGAGCAGAGGTCGTGAGTTAGAAATATGGGGCTCTTGGAAGGCAAGGATTTATTCTTAAAGAGCAATAGTACAAGTCATTATATAGAGGTCTATATTTCGATATTTAATCGATACGAGATTTATTCCTTAATATGCCTACGCAAGATGGTGGTTCGTATGAGCAAACTAATTTTGAAATTTACGTGCTAATTTTTTGAGTTTTAATTGAATCAAATTACTTATTGGAGTTTAATTGGTTCTGATATCATATTAAGTTAACTTGTTAATAACAATAGTCCAAATCCTTAACCGATATGAAATTTATCTCGTAACACGTGCAACCTACATTTCTTGAGAAAGGATAATTCAAGTTGTGAGTCTAAAAGTGACTAGGAGGAGATGATGATGGTACGATGCACAAAGTGTATTTGTTTAGCCCTTAAGTTATATTTCCTGTTTTTGGACTTAAAAAGTTTTTATTTCACATTTAGTTGAGGAGTAAGTCGAATCCACTCCTAAATCTATATTATGTTTTATTTTCATTAATAATTAATAAAACATATCATTTACGGTGGTTTAATTTAAGGTACAACAAATTGTCATAACAAACTTTAACTGCAACATGGAGTACTAAGAGAAACGATATTTCTGGACAAGATGTTATAACTAGTGAATCATGATTTGGTACTAATTAATTTTGACAAAAATAAATTGTCCCCCTCCCCCACTCCTCTCTTTTTAGCTTTACTAATTAGTAATTACCATCTTCATTTAAATTTTATTTTATTTTTTTTAAATAAGGCCCACAAAATTTTTACTCTTTAATTATTTATTTTCCTTGATCTACAAGCAATGTGACATGTTATTGTGGTGGTATTAATTTAGAGAGAGAGAGAGAGAGAGAGAGAGAGAGAGATTGCTTTTATTCACTTTCAACTCAATTAACATATTTTTACACAATGAAAAGTGAAAGCTGGATTCTGTAGGGCATGTTTGGTTATAGGAAATTTGGTGGGTCTAAGCCTATAAACCTTCCTCAAACTTACTTTTCTTTCTCTCTCTCTCTTTCCCTCTCTAATGTGAGATGAAGTCAAAATCCCACTTGTTTTTACTTTTAAGTTTTACCTCAAAATTTGATAAAGTAAAGGGGAAAATTGCTGCAGCGGTCCCAAACTTTTCATGTTTTTGTAGATTTTACCAAAACCTTCATTTTATACCATCCACAATCCCAAACCTTTCAAAAATATGTACCAAGGGTCCAAATGGATGGAAACCATCCAATTGACCATTAGTTAGTCAAAAATTTTGATTTTGACCAAGTTTTGACCAATTTTAAAATGTTAAAATATTAATTTTAACCATTATATAATACATAATAAAAATAAAATAATAAATAATGAAAACAAGTATCAACAGCGTCCTCTCCACGCCACCTACCCACCCCCAACCCCATTCGGAAATTAGACCCACAATGACACAGCTCCATCACTCGCCGATCAACGCCACCTCCAACTATAAGATGTCGGTCACCACCCAATGCTACAACTTCTTCCTTTTTTTACCACCACTAATGTTACTTTCACTGATATCTTGACCACAAGAATCCATTACCTAGGTTCTCAAGAAAAATTCAAAACTAGCATTCAAGAAATCGAACCCAAATCCTTCACTCCTCGATGCTGAAATCACCTTCACTCCTCGAGGACTGCTTTGTTATTTCAAATCTGGTGTCCATAATAGGTTGGAAGCACATTCATCTACCCATGGTGTCGGCTGTAGGAAGGGGATGGGAGTGGAGCCTCTAAATACTTACTTAATAGAGTCTCTTCAGGTCGAATCTGATTGTGAAGAATTGAAAAATGTCGATGAAGTTTGAAACAAAGATTTTAGAGTAAAGATCGCTTTGACGTTGGTGGTTGCTGCTTGTGTTGATGGTTCGGTAGTGTATGCTGGTTGTCTCTTTTTAGCTTTACTAATTAGTAATTACCATCTTCATTTAAATTCATTTTATTTAAAATAAGGCCCACAAAATTTTTACTCTTTTAATTATTTATTTTCCTTGATCTACAAGCAATGTGACATGTTATTGTGGTGGTATTAATTGCCTTTATTCACTTTCAACTCAATTAACATATTTTTACATAATGAAAAGTGAAAGCTGGATTCTGTAGGGCATGTTTGGTTATTGGAAATTTGGTGGGTCTAAGCCTATAAACCTTCCTCAAACTCTCTCTCTCTCTCTCTCTCTCTAATGTGAGATGAAGTCAAAATCCCGCCCCCCAGGGCACTTCTTCACTGGCAAAGGACGGACGCTGTCAAACCTGGCAGAGCAGAGGTCGTGAGTTAGAAATATGGGGCTCTTGGAAGGCAAGGATTTATTCTTAGAAGGCAAGGGAACATTTGGAAGGCAAGGATTATTCTTGGAAGGCAAGGTGCAACTTGGATTGGCTTGCTTGGCACTTTGTCAGACCAGGTGGGGAGCGCTCGGACCCTGGCCAGTTGGAGGCACATCCTGCGATTAACCGGACTGTGTGAAGAGGGGTTGGATCACAGACCCAAGGATTAGTCTAGAATAGGACACCGTGTAAAAAAAAAAAAAAAGTCAAAATCCCACTTGTTTTTACTTTTTAAGTTTTACCTCAAAATTTGATAAAGTAAATGCTCAGGGGCGTTGCCCTTAATTTGTAGTCCTTCCCTCCAAAAAGCAATTGATTCAAGCGAGATAAAAAAATAAAAAAAAATAAATAAATAAATAATGAGAGAGAGAGAGAGAGAGAGAGAGAGTAGTGTATTTTATATTTTGTTTATTATTTAATATTTTAACGTGCATAAAGATTTTATAGCAAAATAAAATATTCAATTATATCTATTTAAAGGGATGGAAAGATTGTTTTACGTAGATCCATATGATGGAATGAACTTACTAACTTACAGAATTATAGACATAAATAAAAAAAAAATGTGAACCGAGACAAGAGTTGAAAATTTTCATTTTAAGACAAATTTGTGCTGCTCTAATGTTTATGAATTTTCAGTACTTGTCTTGAAGATACAGTGATTACTTTCTGAGATAAAACTCATCCCTTGTTTGGTGAGGATTAATATTAAATTTTTATTAGATTTTAATAAAAGTTAATGAAATGTGTGATTGAAAAATTGTAGAATCCCATGAAAATATGTGGTTAAAATTAATTGTTAATTTTGACTTAAATTAAATATATTTTAATCCCTACCAAACATGGGTTTAATAAATCTCGATAATAAGGATCCCAAAAATGCTCTTGCTCTCCTTTCAAAATTTGACGAAAATTTAGGCATTGTGTCTAAGGCAATAATGCAAAATAGTCGGTAAGACTGGAATGCAAAAATAATAGTTTCTTGTATATATTTTTATGTCTTAAGCATTTTCCTATGGAAAATTGCATTAGCGGTCTCTAACCTTATCATTTTTTGCAGACTTTACTTTAACCTTCATTTTGTGCCAATGGAGATTTCGAACCTTTCATAAATATATACCTAAGATCCTAATATTTCATAAATATGCATATGGACAGAAACCATCCAAAATATCGTCAATTGACCTGAAAAATTAAGAAATTAACATTCAATAATATAAAATCGTCCAAAAACACTGTCCAAAAAGGTATCAAAGTCTAATAAAATCGTCGCGATAGCAAATAGTTTAAGAAAATTTTCAGGTCAACTGACGGTATTTTGGACGGTTTCTGTCTAGATGGAACTCAAGTACATATTTATGAAAAGTTGGGGACCTTCGCAACACAAAATGAATGTTAGGGTAAAGTCTGCAAAAAAAAAGAAAAATGATTAGGAACCGATACTGCAATTTTCCCTTTTTCTACTCAATAACCTATACATTTCTTGTTGGTTGATCCGAGTTATAAATGAGAGCGTCTTGTTAGATAAAAGAATTGTTATTATTTTGCTTCTCGTATGTTATTATTGTGCCAATAGTTCATTAGAATTAAAATTGATAGATCGATTGAATAGACATGTTATAAATAGATATAATTTTTTATATTTTTCAATACTACTATTTTGTAATGTTTAATATGTCCAAGTTCAGCGTAAAGACGATAATCGGATTATACCCGTTAGTAGTGCTTGAGGTCTTTGGCAGTTTACGATGTCAAAGCAACGTTATGTTTTGAGCCGTTAACTAAACGACAAGAGTTTTATTTTGTAGGCATGTGAGATAGGTTTAAACAAAGTCCAATTAACGGCCGTCAGAACGGCTTGCTCAATAAAAATAATAATAAAAAGACAAAAAATGAGAAAAGAAATTCTAAATAAGTATTTTTATTTTTAACTTGCTATGCTAAATTTCAATAAAATTTACGTCTGGAAACAAAAATTATGTCCAATAAAAGGTAGGTTAACAAATTGAAATATAATTTTATATATTTGATAGTATAAATGTTATGTGCGTCGAACACACATTTATAAAGATCAAACCCGTTTGATTCTCATTTTTCTCAAAATGTATTTTTCTCTCTTTTCTTTTCAACCACACATTCTTTATTAAAATAATATTACACATAAATAAAAAAAATTATCTACACGTTCTCCATTAATCTACTGTACTAAAATTCATTTTTCCTGAAAAATGGGTTTCAAACACCAAATGCATTCAATGTTGGTCATTGAAGCCAAACAAAAATAATTTACGAATTTCAATATCAATATAATTAGGATCTGTTTGACAAATTTTTACTTTTACTTTATGTAAAAATATTTTATGAGAAAGTTATTTAATGTTAACTTTCTTTAAAAACTCTTCTAATCAGACGAAACATTTGCAGAAAATTATCCAAATTTGTTCAAAACAAAATCTTAATATCAAAAGTATTTTTCGACTTTTTAAAAATCGTGCCAAACAAATCTCTTTGTAGCCCTCTTGGCTAATTTAACCTCTATTTGGCCCCTTTTTTGAAATAAAAATGAGTGGAATAATGTTATTTTGAAAAATGAATGGTTGAAAAAGAAGTAAAAATTTTCGATTTATGTGTAATATTATTTTATGGAAGATTGTGCGGTTGAAAATAGAAGAGAGAAAAATGAAAAGTAATGGAATTTAATGTAAGGAGGCCAAACTGGGGCTTAGAATCATCATTTTTTTTTTTTTTTATTGACATTAGCAAATTAACGTAGTTATTTTTTATTCATAATAAGTAAATAAACATGACCGAGCCAATAAATGTCTATTTACTTATTTTACTTATAAGATTCTTAAATTTTAGAATAGACCCACCCTATGAAGTTCAAATCTAAACTATTGTGTCAGTTTTAAGGAAAAAAAATAAAATCTAGATTATTTAATATTTTTAGTCAACAGTCATTCAATTTTTTATTACAAATTTTTTTGGTAGGCATCATAATACGTTTTATTAGACTGTCATACCTCATTCTATATATTTACCAATTCAATCATGCTACAGTAATCGAAAATGATTGACAAAGGGGATGACCGACCCTCACAATGGCGGAAGCGAACTTTTTTTATTGACACGGAAATCCATGTGCATGTGAAAGGATGTCAACCATTTGGTCATTCATTTTCGAGCAGAGTAGTTTAATTCTTACCAATTACCATGCCAGTTTTATCTATGAAGTTTAGTACTTATTACAAATTGGTACCGACACACAAATTTGTATTTTTATGTTATTGGTTTTTGTCAAATTTGTTGTTAAAAAGTTTTTACAAAAACGATTGGCCTCTTTTTTAATTAAATAATTAATATAAAAAAAAAGGAAAAGGAAAATGTAACCCTAGCTCTCTATCCACCCCCACGCTCCCCCCCAGGGTCCCAACAAGGCCACCGACTCCATCTTGAATGATAACCAGGATTAAGACAGTTAAACAGAAAAGGTTATATAGTGATTAGAGTTAGTAACTATATATTTTTCACGCTTGATTAATTGTTTTCATACTTAAAGTCAATGATA